>NC_039367.1:38994911-39294911 GCF_003573695.1 Papaver somniferum | reverse complement strand
CTCAATCACTGGAGCAACTTCAACAGTCATAGCAGTAGTTTCCTCAATAGCTGGAGCAGCTTCTTCCACTCTTGGCCTGGGTTCTTTCATCTCTGAGACAACCACAATTGTAGTATCGGTCGCTTCAACAGTTTCAACAACGAGAGTTTCATGTCCTTGAGGTGCAGAGGTGGTTGTCCCGTCATTCATAGTCCCAAGGTTGCTTGAATCATCATTGTGGGTCTCATTATGCTCAATTCCACCATTTTCCACCTAATATAGCAAAGATAGAAGTTAGAGTTTTCAAGCATTGAACTGAATAAGCAACCATAAAAATTCAATATGTAAGTGAAATAACACTATCTAAGTTCTTTACTATGCATCCAAGACATGAACAAATAACGTGGAAGTCATTAAACATGTTTTTGCAACAAGTTCGTCTGAGAAGGTTTTACACTGCCCTGTATAAGATGATTAATTTGGAGAAATGGTTGAGGAATCTAAGATTTAGTCATATACCATTATCTTAGTATGGGTGTTCCCTACAACATATCAAAATTTCATAATGATCGGATGAACGAGCAGAGAGATGCGGCCAAAACATTGGACCACACGCAATCTGAAAAAGTCCTGGAAGTCTCCTGGAAGTTTACTGTTTCGCCTATTTCAGTCCTTAAACATGCTCAAAACTAAAAAATCTTCTTTTTAAAGCTTGGAAATTTTTTGGGCATGAAAAAACATGGGTAGACGGCGAAAATACGACATCGGACGAAGAATCTACAGCGTTTTTAGTAAAAGAATGAAGTCTGAAATTTTCTGGTGACGTATTTCGGAAAAATTTCTCATATACTCACATGGATTCTCATTCATTCATTCACAAGTCAACAATTTCATACTTCTATGAAGAAATTACAGGAGGAACACTTACTTGTGGAGTCTCTAAGTCATTTGGAGGATCAACAATGTTGAAATCACCATTAACGACATTACTACCTCCATTCGGTTGTAGATTTTGAGGATTTTCCGTCTCTCCATTCCCAAAAGAAGAATGTGCTTCGTCAACATGTTGCTTATCCACAATAATTTCCTCCTGCAAGCATTAACAAAAATTATCATTAATTTATTCAAGGAAATGCCATGATCGTCTGCATGAAAAGGGGATACTTACATCAACTTCCTCATCTGCTCTGGATCCCTGGATTGTTCTCCCATGAACAAATTCAAGATCATCAATAATTGATGGAGCAAAATTCTGAAATTTAAATCACACGGAAAAAGAAAAGGCTTTACGGTAAAAATGCTAACAACTCACCACAGAAGCGGTTGGGGACTGCACACTATTCGACACCATCCTGTAAGTCTTGCTCCGGGGTTGCCCGCCTCGAAAACTCTCTTCAATTTCAGTAAAGTTTGTATCAACTCGGGCTCTCACCACACGGGCATCCTGTGGTAAAATCAATACAGTATTCAAGAGACGATCAATATACCACCATAAGTTTTACAATAAGAATTCTTGTTAGAGCATAGCTCGGTCAACCTCGCATGCGTTGCTATCTCAAGCATGTTTGTCAATGTTAGTGATCAAAACTATAAGTCTTGATTTCTAACCTACATAGCTAAGTCTCGGACTAGGATAGAAAAGTGTGGTTGAGCTCAAGGACTTCATGGCGATTCATCATACAATGACGAAGATCTATACAAGGAACCGTGGAACTTCATCAACTAAAAGGTATGTGGAGACTTGATATTATCTATCACTCAAAAGTCTATCTATTCTATCTCCTACTTCTTATGAGATAAAAGTCGTATGCTATATAGACTAGATCATACACATTTGATATTTCGAGCCGAGTATATCTCGCCTATTTATATCTCGAAATCATGTGTTGGTAAAGCGTTTCGCTTTGATTAAGTTTATCTTCACCTAGTGACGAAAGTCATGAAAAGTTTCAATCACCTTGAGAATTGCTCTGACGTGAATCAGTCTGTGAATAACGGCTACATAGCGTCCTCTGAGAATGTCTCAATGATTGAAATTAGAGTTTAGATTACATAACCATGTATTCCTTGAACCGAAGTTTTCGAAATTTGTTGATCAAGAGAAATCGGGAGGACTGTGTAATTGGCTTGCCAAGTCCGCGAACCCAGTCTGCAGACTCAATCCGCGAACTGACGGAAGTTCTCGACCGAGAATTTCTGCTGGATTATCCAAAACTCGTTTGTGTACTAAGTCCGCGAACTCAATCCGCGAACTGGCGGAAGTTCTCTTTCCGAGAATTTCTTCTGAGTTTGGAAAAATCAACCGATTAACTTTAGTCCGCGAAATTGTTTGTGAACTTAAGAGGTTATGATCTAAAGATGTGCTCTGAACATGAAACTTAAATTACTAAGGAATGCTTTATGCAAACTGTGGATATAAAGTTCATGAGACGATTCAATCGAATCGAATCATCTTTGTTTCAATTGTGTCTTGTGTAGTTACATAAGATCTCATATTAATTGAAAAACTCTTTAACTAGTTCATTTGAGACAATTGAACTAGTTATGGTGAAGAAGAACAAGGTTAATATGAAATGCTCATGTGGTTGACCTTTTTGGGTTACTATGTTGAACCAACATACATGTACACGTTTGGGCATGGTTTTCACGAACCCAGTAAACGTTTACCAAAATGTGTATGACAAGCTAGGTTTTTCGATCTAACGGTTGAGAAATATTAGCTTGAATCTAAATCAGGTTTTCATCTAACGGTGAATAAGGATCGCTTTGTAACTAAGGAAAAATCCTGATTTGAAGGCTATATAAAGGAGACATCTAGCATTGTGCAAAAATAATCCCCACACGTTTGTGTGCTACTAGTGCTCCCGCTAGAGTCGATCTCCATTAACCTTTGACTTTCTTCTCTAAAATCAGGTTAACGACTTAAATACTTCATTGGGATTGTGAAGCCAGGCCGATACTACTTTATCGTAGTTGTGTGATCTGATCTTGCATCTTCTATCGTACGAGTACAATCGATTGATTGACTTGAGATCGTGAGAGTTCTCCGATAGGCAAGATAAAGAAGTCACAAACATCTTCGTCTCACTGTTTGTGATTTCTCGACAATCCGCTTGTGTAGTCAGGAAGGATTATAGAGAGGTGATTCATTAATCTAGGCTGTTCTTCGGGAATATAAGACAGGATTATCAATTGGTTCCTGTTCACCTTGATTTATCAAAAGACGGAACAATACTAGGGTTTTCTGTGGGAGACAGATTTATCCTTTGATAGACTTTTCTGTGTGAGACAGATTTGTTTATTATCAAGTCTGCGATTTTGGGTTGCAGCAACTCTTGGTTGTGGGTGAGATCAGCTAAGGGAATCAAGCGTGCAGTATCCTACTGGAATCAGAGGCGTAGGAGTGCAACTGTACCTTGAATCGGTGGGATACTGATTGGGCTTCAACTATAGTCCAGTCTGAAGTTAGTTTGGAGTAGGATAGTGTCTGTAGCGACTTAATACATTGTGTATTCAATCTGGACTAGGTCCCGGGATTTTTCTGCATTTGCGGTTTCCTCGTTAACAAAATTTCTGGTGTTTGTGTTATTTCTTTTCCACATTATATTTTATATAATTGAAATAATACATGTTGTGCGTTAAGATCATCAATTGGAAATCCAACCTTTGGTTGTTGATTGATATTGATTGATCCTTGGACATTGGTCTTTGGTACCGTCCAAGTTATTCCTTGTGTTTGATTAAAGACTCGCTATTGTTGTAGCTTGAATAAATCAAAACAAGTGAGAGATATTGACTCCTTGAGATACTTTAATCTAGATTGAGTCTGACTGTCTAGTTGATTCTCTAGCAAAGTATTTCGGAGTTAGTCCATACAGATTGTTAAGCGAAATATTGGGTGGTGGTGTTAGACCCCCGCTTTTTCAATTGGTATCAGAGCAGGCAAACACGTTAAAGACCTTATAAGTCTGTGTTTGTAGCGATCTGATTATGGACGAGTCTATCTCTAATAACGTACCAAATCAGAAATTACCCGATGATTCTAAAAGCTTGGATTCACCTGAGAGAACCGTCACATCTAAGTCAATATCTAAACATTCTTTTGATGTAAAAATTGTTGATTGGGAAACTCTCCTATAAGAACAGTTGGATGAACTTTCTGATGAAGGTGATTCAGATATTGATAAAGATGTTAATGAGGAAGTCTCAGAGTATGTTAAGTTTTTGGATTCATGGAAAATGAAGAAGATTACAACTTCTCATGTCTCACCTCTTCTGATTCCCCTCTGTCGAGAAAACAAGAAATTGAGAAGATGTTACGCAGGTGTTTATTTTTCGAATCGTTCTTGCGAATCGATCCTCAAGGATTCTGAGGAAAACCTACGTATGAAGTCACTTGAATGTGATAATCTTTATCAAAAGTACTTTTTGCTGGAAGAGAAACTTGTAGAATCTGAAGCAAGGTTTAACTCTCAACAAATTAGTTTTGATGAAAGAGAAAGTGCTTGTATCGCTCGAGAAAAACGCCTTGAGGTTGATTTAGTTGTTGCTCTTGATAAAATCAAGATGTTGGAAGATGACTTGAAAAAGTTCAATACTAGTTCAAGTAAATTAAGCACTATGCTAGGAGAAAGTAAAAATCATCGTGATACAAGAGGATTGGGCTATAAGGGAATAGATGCTCCAAGTATTAGCAAAGAGGTAAAATTTGTCAAGGCTAATGATTCTTCTCAAAAAAAGGTTTCCACTGATGGGAAAAGTGAAATACCTTCACCTGCAGCTAAGGTTCAAAAGAGCAGAGTTTACCAACCTCCAAAGACAACACACATGGATCAAGGTAAGAACATTCCTTATGTTTGCCACTATTGCGGAAATAAAGGTCACCTGGAAAGGAGATATCGTTTCCGTATAAGGAATGAGAAACTTCATGATGTTCTTGTTTGGGCATCACAAGAAGTTGTGGAAACAAGATCATACGTTAAGACTGTTACTCTTAACGTTACAGGTTGTAATTATCAAACCTTTAGGCAAGGGAATCAGTGCTATGATAAAACTACATTTGCCTATAAACATCGTACGAATCCTTTTCACAATCGTAATGGTTATCAAAAGGATAACTTCGTAAAGACGAAGACAAGATCCGATGCTCCCAACTGGAAAAAAACTAACTTGCAAAAGAATAGTCAATCCAATTCTCTTCCGAGAATTCTAGAAGAGAGTAATGGGAAGAAGGTTCCAATTGTTCGTAAACGCACTTAGAAGTGGATATCAAAGAAAGTCGATGATGTTTTGAGTGTGAAAATGAATGATCTTCCAGAAAACTCCATGACTATGGAAAAGGCAGAATCCATGATGTTGGAGCTTAACAAGTTTTTTGGAAAAATGGAATTGGATGTGAAAGGTTCTAAAAGTGATCTCTTTCATGATAATCCAAAGGTCACTTGTGGTGAGCAAGACTTTGTTCACCCCAACGCAACTTGATTGTGTTGGAAGTGCATCCTCACCAAGGAATGCCATGCTTTGTATACGGTGAGGGAATCACAAGAATTGAGGCACACAGATTATTTTCGGTAAGGCGGTAGAATTCGATTGGATTCATCTAAAAAGGTATGTCTATAAACTTGAGCAAGATTTGTACTTTTATTTGCTTAGAATACTTATAATAATCTTGCTTATCGTTCATTTCTACCTAACTTGATATTTATTTAAGGTTCTTAAATGTTTAGGTTTGAAAATAATAGTTCGGGATGTTTGGAATACATGGTACACATACCAAGTATGCATAACAGCATTTAAAATCAAAATCCAGGGGTTAAGTTCGCAAACCCGTATGCATACTTGACGTCGATATTCGGTAAACTTGTTTTGGCCGTAACTTCTTCGTCCGAACTCGGATTTACCTCATTCTTTTTGTATTATCTTACTTATTGAATTACCTTCAAAATGGAGATGAGAATTGTTGAATTTGGATGAGTTAATATTGGTCTTTGTCCTGTCTCTTGTTTTTTAGTGTTTGCTCCGTTTCGTTGCACTTGTTCTATTCTCTTGGACTTGGGCACTGGGATTCTTGGAGAAATCCTATTCTAAGCTATTTTGTGGCTGTTACAAGAGTGATGTTGGTAAATCACAAAGAAAGAAGTTCGATAATGGGTAGTAGTTCACATTGCTATATATTCTTGAGTGTTCACAATCATCTCATGTGAACTATGGTGCATAGTCGTCAATGACTTTGTATGTTCTTCTTTGTTAAGGAAATATTTTTATACGCTTTTGGCAACCACTCTTGGTATAAATTCGTGCGAAAAAGATTAATTCTACCTTCTAAGGGCAAAGATTGTTATTGCAGTATTAATCTTTATGATTTTGTGATATTGCAATTGTTTATGGGATATGTATTGTTTGCATCCGTGAACTTGAAGGTCCCATATGTTGTCAAAAGTAAAGTCGTTCATAAATTGGTATTCATATTGATGAAAGGACGAATGGACTTTTAACAAATACAAAAGTTATGACTATGCAGTCATGTATTTGATGGAAAATTGGATAAAATCTTTTGTTCGACAAGGATAAAGTCTATTATGTCGTTATGATGGAAAATAGAATAGATCCTTGTATGTTATCCATGGTATTGTTCTTCATTGATCCATTTTATTATGTTTTACCGTGAAGGCTCCATTGTGTGTCTTATGTTGAGCACCTTACAACTAAGTTGATTTACCTTGGCTTTGTTGGTTGTTCCATGAGATGCTATATGTCGAGCATTAGGAACTAAATTAATCAACTAGTTTGGTTATTTAGTTAGTACTCCATAATTTTTCTTTCTTATGTTGAGTACATGTACGGTTAAGATTGTCATATTCTATGATGAACTTAGTAGGGGTTCCATAAGTTCTTTTATGTTGAGCCCAAAATAATTAAATTGATTACTTCGGTGATTAGTTTTGTTATTTGTATTCCAATTAGATTAATTATACGTTCTCTTGTAATTAATCTAGTTGAGTTTTCATATATTCCACAAGTTCTGGTGTTGAGTATATGAAAGGCTACACTATCATGTTTTATTGGTTAATGTAGTCGTATATTCCGTAAGGTTTTCCTTATGTTGAGTATTTGAACGGTTAAGTTAGTCATCTCCGTGTGATTGACTTAGTCGTAGCTCCGTGAGTTTACTTAGGTTGAGCACTTTCAATTAAATTGATCACTTTTGTGGTTTGATTTAGTTGCGTATTCCAATTGAATTAATCATGGGTTTACTTGTGGTTAATTTGGTTGAGTTTTGGATATAGAAAATCATTCTCATGGTTTTTGGTGTCCAATAAAAAATCATTCTTTTCTTTCGAAATTAAGGTCGCTCTTGTTGTTCTCTCGGGAATGACATCAAATGGGGGAGAGTTCTTTTGAACTTGTGCTTAATGGTAATATCTTGTGGGGAGTGCGGCTGTGGAATTTTATAGGGGTTATCTTGTATCTTAAAAATCCTTGATGAATGTTGTTAGCTTCGGCTATTAGATTGCATCTAAATTAAGTTGGTATGAATTTTTCTTTTGGTCATGAAATGTCTCTTGTGGAAATTTCATTATGATCCCCTTCTTGTACCTTTGCCAATTTTATTGACAAAAAAAGGGGGAGAAATATTGTAGTTCACATTACAAATACATATGGTTTTCGGATCATTGTGTAAGGGGGAGTGGTTTCCATGATCGAGATGGAGTATTGACTAAAGGGGAGTGATACATATCACCATAGTATTATTGTTAAAGTCGTGATACAATTGGACTTTGATGTTACATAATAGTACTATGACACTGTATAATAATGATCGAGAATATCGATTTCTCTCATTGTTATAGCTACGGATCTTCAACAACGATGGTGCTAAACTTACAACCTTTGGGATCATTGGAGTACTTGGAAGGACGAAGATTTCAAGGAACGTTGAAGATTAGACTATGGAATAGGAGACACTAAAGTTTATCTTTTTGTATTCCATATATATTAATAGTTTTGTCACTAAAATTGACAAAGGGGGAGATTGTTAGAGCATAGCTCGGTCAACCTCGCATGCGTTGCTATCTCAAGCATGTTTGTCAATGTTAGTGATCAAAACTATAAGTCTTGATTTATAGCCTACATAGCTAAGTCTCGGACTAGGATAAAAAAAGTGTAGTTGAGCTCAAGGACTTCATGGCGATTCATCATACAACGACGAAGATCTATACAAGGAACCGTGGAACTTCATCAACAAAAAGGTATGTGGAGACTTGAACTTATATGTCACTCAAAAGTCTATCTCTTCTATCTCATACTTCTTATGAGACAAAAGTCGTATGCTATATATACTAGATCATACACATTTGATATTTCGAGTCGAGTATATCTCGCCTATCTATATCTCGAAATCATGTGTTGGTAAAGCGTTTCGCTTTGATCAAGTTTATCTTCACCTAGTGACGAAAGTCATGAAAAGTTTCAATCACCTTGAGAATTGCTCTGACGTGAATAACGGTTACATAGCGTCCTCTGAGAATGTCTCAATGATTGAAATTAGAGTTTAGATTACATAACCATGTATTCCTTGACCGAAGTTTTCGAACTTTGTTGATCAAGAGAAATCGGAAGGATTGTGGAATTGGCTTGCCAAGTCCGCAGACTCAGTCAGCGAACTGACAGAAGTTCTCGACCGAGAATTTCTGCTGGATTTTCCAAAACTCGTTTGTGTGCTAAGTCCGCGAACTCAGTCCGCGAACTCAGTCCGAGAACTCAGTCCGAGAACCCAGTCCGCGAACTGGCGGAAGTTCTCTTTCCGAGAATTTCTGCTGAGTTTGGAAAACTCAACCGATTAACTTAAGTCCGCGAACTTGTTTGTGAACTTAAGAGGTTATGATCTAAAGATGTGCTCTGAACATGAAACTTAAATTACTAAGGAATGCTTTGTGCAAACCGTGGCTATAAAGTTCATGAGCTGATTCAATCGAATCATCTTTGTTTCAATTGTGTCTTGTGTAGTTACATAAGATCTCATAGCAATTGAACAACTCTTTAACTAGTTCATTTGAGTCAATTGAACTAGTTATGGTGAAGAAGAACAAGGTTAATATGAAATGCTCATATGGTTTACCTTTTGGGGTTACTATGTTGAACCAACATACACGTACACATTTGGGCATGGTTTTTACGAACCCAGTAAACGTTTACCATAATGTGTGTGACAAGCTAGGTTTTTCGATCTAACGGTTGAGAAATATTAGCTTGAATCTAAATCAGGTTTTCATCTAACGGTGAATAAGGATTGCTTTGTAACTAAGGAAAAACCCTGATTTGAAGGTTATATAAAGGAGACATCTAGCATTGTGCAAAACTAATCCCCACACGTCTGTGTGCCACTAGTGCTCCCGCTAGAGTCGATCTCCATTAACCTTTGATTTTATTCTTTAAAATCATGTTAACGACTTAAAGACTTCATTGGGATTGTGAAGCCAGACCGATACTACTTTATCGTAGTTGTGTGATCTGATTTTGCATCTTCTATCGTACGAGTACAATCGATTGATTGACTTGAGATCGTGAGAGTTCTCCGATAGGCAAGATAAAGAAGTCACAAACATCTTCGTCTCGCTGTTTGTGATTCCTCGACAATCTGCTTGTGTAGTCAGGAAAGATTGTAGAGAGGTGATTGACTAATATAGGTTGTTCTTCGGGAATATAAGACCGGATTATCAATTGGTTCCTGTTCACCTTGATTTATCAAAAGACGGAACAAAACTAGGGTTTATCTGTGGGAGACAGATTTATCCTTTGATATACTTTTCTGTGTGAGACAGATTTGTTTATTATCAAGTCCGCGATTTTTGGCTGCAGCAACTCTTGGATGTGGGTGAGATCAGCTAAGGGAATCAAGTGCGCAGTATCCTGCTGGGATCAGAGGCGTAGGAGTGAAACTGTACCTTGAATCGGTGGGAGACTGATTGGGGTTCAAATGTAGTCCAGTCCGAAGTTAGTTTGGAGTAGGCTAGTGTTTGTAGCGGCTTAATACAGTGTGTATTCAATCTGGACTATGTCTCGGGGGTTTTCTGCATTTGCGGTTTCCTCGTTAACAAAATTTCTGGTGTCTGTGTTATTTCTTTTCCGCATTATATTTTATATAATTGAAATTGTACAGGTTGTGCGTTAAGATCATCAATTGGAAATCCAACCTTTGGTTATTGATTGATATTGATTGATCCTTGGATATTGGTCTTTGGTACCGTCCAAGTTATTCCTTGTGTTTGATTAAAGACTCGCTATTGTTTTAGCTTGAGTAAATCAAAACAAGTGAGATATATTGACTCCTTGAGATACTTTAATCTAGATTTAGTCTGACTGTCTAGTTGATTCTCTAGCAAAGTATTTCGGAGTTAGACCATACAAATTGCTAACCGAAATATTGGGTGGTGTTGTTAGACCCCCGCTTTTTCAATTCTTACCTGTGAACATCCTGGAAGTGCTTTTCGTTTATCACCACTGGAAAGATGCTTCAACCTTGGTCGCTCAGAAACTACCTCATCAGCAAGAGGTTCTTGTGCCGGAGTTTGAAGAGCCATTATGAAATCAAACAAACGATCAAGTTGCATCCTCCAGAAGTCCACATAGACCGAAGTCGGATCCCGGGTAGGACAAGGGTACATATATTCACGCCCATTCAGATGTGTACATTCCGAAGAAGCTTTGAGTTGATCGACTGATGGTTTTTCTTTTCGAACATCCGGGACACACTGATCAAGACCCATTTGTCGAGCTGCTCTGTCAATATTATATTCTTCCACCAGATATTCCCCGTGCATTACTGATACTAAGTAACCATGGGTACACCTCAGTATGAAGGATCTCTCACTATCACTCAGGTTTGCACCAGACTCCAGAATGACATTCGCTTCATTATTGTTAAAGGTGATCAGCTGTGAGATGAACAGAGGAACCGACACCCAGGGACGAAAGTTAAACTCAGACTCTTCGTCTAAGACACTGGTGAGGAATATATTTTTCTGAGTCTTTTTGGTAGACCATCGCATAATTCTAGCATTATCCCTCTCAGAAAGAACATAACAGATGTCAGCATTCGGTCCTTGCAAGATGCTACGTGGAATCGGGGCGTATTTTTCGATACGCTCCCACAACAAAGCTTGGAGAAACATTGTGTTGGCATATGTCTCAATTTTCATAAAACCATTGGAAATGCTGGAATCCACAACCAAGGAATCTAAGTTGGAGAATAGGTAACCCAGAAACAGACTACCAACGGGAAGTTTCTCACCCTGAGCCATCTTGATGGCAAAAGGGATCACGAATGGTTTCAGCAAATTTCCACTATCTTCAAACACATCTCTGGATAACCACAGACACAAGAAGCAGCAATGCTTAACATACCATCCACAGGTATCCCAGGAGTTCTATCTCTCGGCCACCACTCCTCCAATCACTGGGCATAACAAGTTTTGCTGGATGATTTGTTAATGCCATGTATCTTAGCTGTCAAGATCTCAAATATTGCTTCTCGTTTGTCGAAAGTGCTGCTGGGAAATTACCCGTGACTGGAGGGTTCACTAAAGCAACCACATCCTCTAGAGTAATGATGAATTCTCCCTATTTACATATGAAAGTATGAGTAGGAACACACCAACGAGCGAGCAGAGCTACTATACCTCTCACATCATGGTAAACACGCAATTCTCTAGCTGCTTGGATAGCTCGTGGCACCTGCACATGGTCCAACATGGCTCTCACATGACTATGTCCCAGCGTATGCCTCGCCCATCCAGAAAATTCTGTCAAAGGTTTTCGAGAAAGCTTGAAGTCTATATGTGAGCCGGCATAATGTCTCCCGTCAATACAAAATCGAATAATTGCTCGAGGAGACACCAATTTTCTCTGAGTAATGTCCATGGGATCTATAAGAAGACGAAACGCCAGACCTAGGGGACGTTTCTTAAGCGCATATTGGACCACGGAAAATTCATCAGTAGCGTTTGGAATGTTCTTTGGTCAAACTCTTTCCTCTTCTTCTTCGTCAATAGAAGTCCCATCTACAGAAGCACCATTGTCTGAAGTTGTGTCTGTAGAAGCATCATCCCTGGAATCATCATCCCTGGGAGCATTGTCTTTGGAAGTGTCATCATGAGAATCGGTCATCTTTGCAAAAGTTGCTGAGCATGCCACATTTTATTTAAACACATTATTCAACAAGACAACGAATCATGGAATGAAAATGCACATCTACAAAAACGGTAACACTTTAACTCTTACTTGTTTATAGTTTCACTAGCTGTAGTGATTACAACGCAAAATCCTTAGAATTTGTTCGTCCCCTGAAACCTGCAGAGACGAATAAAAATTCATTATTTGAAATCATAACATGACTTTCACAAAACCATGAGCAATTCATAAAACTCGTATGAATGATTCACACAACTTACATCACGTAAACAACTCCTACTGGGAGAACATTTATTGGTTTTTGTGCATACATTATTAAATCATAAAATCCATACAACATTTTACCAAAAATTGTTTATGTCTAACAATTGCTAGGAATCAAAACTCGATCATACATAAAATTTTAGTTTTGCAAAAAAAAAAAAAACGTGAACAACTCACGTATTTTTCTTTAGAAAAATTTTCGTGAGCTGACAACTCACGGAAATTATTAAAAAAAAAATTTACATGACCAAACTCACGTGTATATGTAAAAAACAAATTGCTCAATCGAGCGTTTGTTCATAGAATGTGTCTTTTCCACCTTACATAGATCCACATGTTCCAAAATAAATTTCTTTTCCATGAAAGTTTACAAACAAAATTTTATTATTAGACACATGTCTATTTCAAAAATAGCTCTAATGCTAGGGATTATTGTGTACTACTTTATCTAGCGAACGAGCATATGTTCCCAAAAAATATTCATGCTTTGAAAATAAAAATTTAGTTTTCAGGAAAGTTCATAAACAAAATTTTACTACCGGACCAGGTCTATTTTCAAAACATATACGTGTTTTTATCATACTACGGATTATTGTTCGATCTTAAACCGATAGACGGACTAACGATTGTTTGCTAAAATAAATTTCCATAAAACCTACACATGCATGCACATGGAATTTTGTTTTGAATTCCACATGGAAAAACTAACAATACAACAAAAAAGAAAAAAAAATCGCTTACCTTAAAAACGACCGGAACTTCGCCAGACGGTGACGGCGAAGGTCGGCTCCGGGCAATTTTTCTCCTCCTGCTCTGGGGGTGAATAAATCAAGGGGAAATGGTCGGTCAATACAAAAAAAAAGGGTCTCTTCCATTTTATATATATTTTATTTCTAAACGTAATAAAACATGGGTTTCCTTTTTGGATATGGGCCCGCAAACGCTAAACCGACCAAAACTAGACGTCTGACCATCCAAATCAGCAGTGCCTCGTCTCTCTGTGACCATGGGACGACACTCTATCACATGTCAGGGTCTTTACCTATGGTTTTCTCGTAGACGACATCATTGGAGAAAATCAGGAATTCTGAAGATGCCTTTGTACGACTAAGTCCGACTACTTATCTCGCTTAACTGGAAAATCACCATCTGATGCTTATTGCGGAACATGACAGTCCCTCACTAAGCAGGGGACTTAATGTTGATGGTGTATTTTCAACAAGGGCTAAAATCGTAAAATCATGATACTGCATGTTTCTGGCCCGGCTTCAGGAACGCATGTGACGATTTGTGTTTTTATGATCCGTGAACCGTTTTCACAATCTCTGATCGAGTACCTCTCAGAGGCACGATGAATATGTTTCTCGAAAGGCCTTCCACTTGCTGAGCATTCAATGATACGTAGTTCATCGTGCCTCTCTATGTAGAAGAAAGATTGGGCGGTCCTCCATACATAATTGTTTGTTGAGAGGGAAAAACGCCTTCAGGACGTCGGTGACACTCGTTGTTCCCTGACTATATAGAGAGACCTGCCTCTACATAGAAGAATGGTTGGGCAGTCCTCCATACATAATTGTTTGTTAAGAGGGAAAAACGCCTTCAGGACGTCGACGACACTCATTCGTTGTTCCCTGACTATGTAGAGAGACCGTGTATAGATTCAGGTGGCTCTCCATACATAATTGTTTGTTGAGAGGGAAAAACGCCTTCAGGACGTTAACAACGTTGCACGTTGTTCCCTGACTATGCACCTTTCAGAACGAGTATGATGCTTCAACTATCTCATATCTCGATTCTACAATAGATTAATTCTACCGTGACATTCACCGACTGAATGCCTAGTAGATAATCTATTCTCTCTTCTTACAACGTTCCAAGGCTGATCCCATGGATTAGTAATAGATAATCACTTTATCGCATTACTCCATTCCTTGAATTCCCTGACTGGATTTCATGGATTAGTAATAGACGACTCCGTTTCATGAATCATTCCCAACAGAATTTCATGAATTAGTAATAAATACTCCACAATCGGGCGTCTGACCGTCATCGAGTAAATCCTGAGAAAATGGCGCGTGTGTACTCGACAAATGATGCACAAACGAGCACCCAAACACACGAACGAACTATCAAAGTATGGACGAACGAGCGACCCATGGAAATAAAACAATAATTAATAAAGTAAGGAAAGGCGTGGGGCTGGGCCCACCCGCCGTCCGGTCATGCCGTGGCCGGTCCCTCCCTTATTTTATTTTCACTAATATTTTTTATTTCCTCTCTCATCTCATAGGGTTTCCCTCACTTGAGCAAACTCCCTCGTTTGTGAGAAACTCTTGGGTTTCCATGCTTTCATCGAACAAAAATAGGGAAAAGGTGTCACGGGACCGGGCCACCTAGCCGGCCGGCCATGCCCTAGCCTTGGCCGGTCCCACACCTCACAATTCCTTGTTTTCACATATTATTATTTTCATCATCTCATGGAATTCCATCGTTTGACCGAAAACCCTAGTATTTCAATATTTTCTCAAATATTGCTCAAACCATGGAAAAGCCAAAAAGTCAAATGGTCATTCGACCGACTAGGCTTCCCACGTCAAAAAATAAAATATCATTATTTTAATATTCTCAAATTATCTGTCGCATGAGCAAAGTTCTTCTTGCTCATTCGAGCAAAAATTGAGAGTTTCAGTCAAGATCAAACTCTTCTGAAAATCCAAAACATTGCTCGAACGATCGTCAAAAAACACCAAAACTCTCAGGAATGAGACACGGACACCGTGGTGACACAGGCATCCTGCCTTGACCGACCAAGGCCTACCCTAAGGCTTGCAAGGAGCCGCTCCCACATATATTTATAATTTTGACCTAATTTGCTAGCAATCACTCATATTGGGTCCAAACTCTCTCCAACCAACTTGAGACTCGCTCAAACGACTGGAAACTGCTCCCATGATCACCAAGGGCCGGTCCCATGCCCTCTTGGTCGGTCCCTCACCTCTCCATAATTAGGTTTTACTACCTAACGCTCGCTCGAGCACTATTCCAATAAATGATCAACACTAGCATTTGATTATTCTTTCACCAGCCGGTCAGCAAAGGACCCTGGAGCACGCTCACTCGAGTACTTGGACACCACATGGTCGTCCATCATCCCATTTGGTCGGTCCCTCCTTTACTCAATAGCCTATTTTCAGTAATTCATTAATTGACGAACAATTGATTGAAAATTAGGGTTTCGAACAAACGCTCGCTGAATCACAATTCTGAGCAGTTCAAACACTAAAAATTTTATGATTGATCTGGCAATCAACATCTAAATTAATTATATAATATTCGGGTCTGCCAATATTTTAATTAATTATTATTTGGTCACAATACCAATAATCCATCGAATGAGCAATACTTGCTCATCTGCTCGAATATTGATCCAACTATCAACTATCAATATTCAGTAATTCACTGAACGAGCAATACTCGCTCAATTGTTCAAATACTGATCCAGTTATCAATATTCAGTAATTCATCGAGTGAGCAATAATTTCTCAAACGCTCGATTCACAGTAATTTATCGATCAATTGCTGGAGTGATATTTACTCAGACTATCATATTTATTCGAGAACTGTGTCCTAGCAGACGCTCGATCCATGAATGCTCCACTGAACAAATTTAGACCCATTGTCTAATCAAATCAAACGATTGACTAGTCAATTACAGGTTCGTGAGACATCAACCACGTCACATGGGGGATGTACATTAGGGTTTTGGTCTGGCGGCCTACAGCACGTGTGTTCATCCACGATGAGAAATGTGAGTAAGTCGTGCAAGCAGTTGAGGGAGTTAACAAAGTAGTGGGTGGACAATTAACCAACCTTCTCACGTACGAGGAACTGGTGAAACCACGATTTCCCACTTTCCTACTCTTTCACTCGAGCAACTGTCACACTTACTGGAGATCAATGTGTTTTACATTTTACAGCAATATAAATAAGTCTCTGAGTCCATGATTGAAAGGCAGTACGAAAAAGACACAGAAAATCCACAAGATATTGAACAGAAAATCCATCATCTAACCAAGAATCGTGTGACCAATACTCTTTCAATCACTCAAACTTATTCATCATTGCAGAAACACAGATTACCATTGATCTCACACACTTCTCAGCTTCTCTCCTACAGATCAAACCTCTTCCCTCTTTGTGACCGAATTGACTCTGGAACGGTCATTGACTTGGTTTAGGCCGGAGTCCTACAGATTGATCTCCTGAACTTAAAATCACTCACGTGCAGTGCATCTGCTTGAGGTTAGGCAGTTTGCTCGGTTGAGGAGTCTTCGATCGCTCGATCGTCTTTTCGTTCCCAAGAAAACCAGCAAATCGTTTTTCCCCATCTACAGTGTGTATATCTATATCCATCTTTCTCAAGAAGATGCCTATTTATAGATGTTGAAACAACGTAACAATTACTATCAACAGTCACAGATTGAAACCATGTGACTGTTTAGGAATAGTCACACTTAAAAGATGTGACTGTTTGGAACAGTGCAAATAATTGTATCCCCCTTATGTTTCAAATTACTCGATTATCATTTAATTTGGGCATGGGCTTAAGTGGCCATCCCAAGACCAATTTCCAACAGATTATAGTACGCAATTGCATTTACTCGCAAATAGCCACAGTGAAAGCAACACTTCAACGAGAAAGAGTTTTCGTCTCTTTTTTCTTTAAAAGATTAAGAATGTTAAGGCAATGAAGAAACTATCATGCTAGCAAATGTTGAATCCAGGTTTAGTAATCACGATACATATTTCATCTTAGTTTTACTTATTCTTTGAAGCATAGTTATATTTTAGTTACTCATGCATAATATTTGGGGAACCTTCTTATTTATGCTCATTATCATCTTACCCAGAGAATGAGCCATAAAATTCACTAAGGGGAAACAAAATTCTACTAGAGGTGCAAGAGAGTAAATAGGTTTGGAAGCCCAAATCATCAAAAATGATAAGAAAATTTAGGCTTGGGAGCCAGGTGCATACCCTTGCTTTCAACTGTCTCCGCCCATGATCTTTCCCATTTTAACGTGAGCAAAGGGATGATGAGTGAAAGAAATAATTTATTTTGACTTTGGAATGATCTCAGCCGATGACTTTGGGATAACCTCGGTCGTCAGATGGGGTGACCAAAGCAATCGGGCCGTTGGATATATTCTACAACTAATTTGGCCGCCAGAATGATTTCCATGTGAATTATTAATCTGGGTCACAAGATATTAGAAACGCTTATATTGGATACTAAATTGTGGTGAAAATAAATTGTTGATCATAATATAGTAGCGAATATATCCGTCAGTAATGACATCCTTATCTTTTTGAAAAGGAAATGGTACCAAATACACCACCAACTTTTTCGTTCGGCAACCTATATAGACAATGAAAAAGCGGGGGTATAACAACCACACCCAATAATTTGTTTGACAATCTGTATGGACTAACTCCAATAAAATTCCAATAGCATCAACTTAAAAAGCGAGCTTAATCAATAAATATACCAAAGAGTTATATATCAATTTCTCAATACAATCTGCAATTGAACAGACAAAAATCTGTGAGACCGATTGATATGAGAAATAACTTGGACGGTACCAAAGACCAATGCCCAAGTGCCAGTCAATTACTATCCAACAATCAAGGTCGTATTTACCAATTGATTAAACTACGCCCAACCTGTGATATTTCAGTTATATAAACAAATATAATGCGGAAAAGAAATAACACGGACACCATAAGTTTTTTTAACGAGGAAACCGCAAATGCAGAAAAACCCCGGGACCTAGTCCAGATTTAAACACCACGTTGTATTAAGCCGCTACAGACACTAACCTACTACAAGTTAACTTCGGACTGGAATGTAGTTGAGCCCTAACCAAGACTCACATCGATTAAGGTACAGTCGCGTTCCTTACGCCTCTTGAACCACGCCGGATTCTGCGCACTTGATTCCGTTAGCTGATCTCACCCACAACTAAGAGTTGTTACGACCCAAAGTCGAAGACTTATAAACAAATTTGTCTCCCACATATAAGTATATTCTAATAGATAAACTTGTCTCCCAGAGAAGTACCTATGAAGTTTTGTTCCGTCTTCTGATAAATCAAGGTGAACAGGAACCAATTGATAATCCGGTTACTCCAGAAGAGCAGCCTAGAAATATCAATCACCTCACAATAACTTAACTATATGGTAGTAGAAGAAGTTATTGTGGAATCACAAAGAATGAGACGAATAGATTTGTGATTCGTTTTTATATCTTACATATCGGAGATAAATCTCGAGAAAATCTTAGAGAAAATAGAACTCAATACGATAGAACAAGTAAGATCAGAACACCCAACCATAGAGAAAATCATTGGGTCTGGCTTCACGAATCCCAAATGAAGTCTTCAAGTCGTTAACCTATAATGGTTTTGGAAAAACCTAGGTTAAAGGAGAATCGACTCTAGTCGCAACTAGGACACAGAAAAGTGTCGGGATTTGGTTTTCCAGTTGCTAGAGTTCTCCCTTATATAGTCTTTCAAATTAGGGTTTGCTTTCAATCAAAGATAAGATAGCTTAGTAACAAAGCATTCAATATTCACCGTTAGATGAAGACCTGATTTAAGATTCAAACTAAGTATGCTTAAAACCAAAGCAATATCTCTCCGCATTTAGATGGTCTTAGCTTGTTACACACAAATGAAATATACCTTCATTTAGATATGGGTAACCGTACCTAAACGTGTATATTGAGTTGGCTCAATAATAGCTAACTGAAGTTAGCCATATGAACACTTTTGTCTTAACCATATTCATCTAACACTTCTAGATAAACTATGATGATCAATCAATCATGTAAGATAATCAAATGAATCTATTTGTGTTTCAAATAGAGTTGTTCAATTGTTCACTATTTCACAGAAATATATATGAACCAGTTGAATCGAAATTGGATTGATTCATAAGAATCAATTCATGAACATTAAGCCACGATTTGAAAAGATTGCATTCCTTAATTCATAAATGTATTTGTTCATGAGTATGAAAACATACTTAACCGATTTTAGAACTTTAACCACTAAGTTTGCAAACAGATACGCAAACTATAGCTTCCGGACTTTGGTTTTGTGCAGAAATTTGCAAACGGGTATGCATACTGCTGTCTCGGACCTTAACTCAGGTAGAACCGTTCGCATACTGGTATGCAAACATGGTTACCGGACTTTAACAGTTAAAACCGTTCGCATACTGGTTATGTAAACAAGGTTCCCGCACCTGAATCATACCAAAACAATTTGCATACTAGGTACGCATACTGCGTTGTATCCAGACAAAGGTTTTTGTTCTAAACTCCAATTTCAATCATTGAAACATCCTTAGAAGACGAAAATAGCCGTCTCACACAAACTATTATCTTATAATCAATTTTCAAGTGATCGAATGATCAATAAGAAACTTTCCGAGTCAACATCAAATGATTGTCTCACACAAATCATTTAAGATGTTTCAAGGCAATTTTCACATGATCATCTTTTGACTTATTATTTGGTTTCCAACAAATAAATTGTTTCCAACTAAACTCATCAAGAATATGATGAACGTAGCTAAAGTAAAAAGCTTCCAACACATATTTAGAGAAATAGATAACCGAGTTAAACTCAGCTCGAAATATCAAATGTCTATAATATAAAAGTTTATATAGATATACGACTTAGTCTCATTAGGAGATAGAATAGAATAGACTTCTGAGTGACAAATAAGTTTTAGTCTCCACATACCTTTTGTTGATGAAGTTCCTCCAAGGTCTCCTCAGTAGATATTCGTCTTCAATCGACGAACGCCGTGAAGTCTAAAGCTCAACTACACATTATATCCTAATCCGAGACATAGCTATAAGTAGGCTAGAAATCAAGACTTATAGTTTTGATCAACTAAACTTGACAAACAAGCTTGAGATAGCAACATTTGCGAGTTCGACCGAGCAATGCTCTAACAGGCAAAACCTAATACAACTGTAAGTAGATCTAAATTAAGAATCCTTGAGAAATATGTATATAGTAATTTCTATTATCTCTTCCACAATCAATATATCTAGACTAAGAAGTTTGTGAACCTGATTGTGTAGAAGAGTTCTTGGATGATCTCAAAAATTAATATCCAAGATCAACCTAGTTGTATCAAAATCAATAGAATCTGAATTCTGACAAATATGAAACTTGTAATCTATCTTTTAAGATACAAATTCAACAAGAACAAATATCGTTATTGATTACAATTAATAAGGACTTAAACTAGCTAGATTGGATACGTACTTCTTGTTTAAATCATATGTTATAAACATAAAACAATATAATGTAACAAGAAAAAACACAAGATACCGAAAGTTTTGTTAACGAGGAAAACTGCACCCATAGAAGAACCCCTCGTCAAGCTTTGAACACCAAACTGTATTAAACCGCTACGTACACTACCTACTATCAGACTTTGGGTTGGAATATATTTGAGACCAAATTAACCCTCCAAATAATTCAGCTACACTCATGCTCTTTACGTCTCTTGAACCTCGCAAGGCGTAATTGATTTCCTTAGCTGACGTCCTTTACAGCCTAAGAGTTTCTTCAACCTAAGTGAAGACTTTAGAAACTAATATGCCTCCAATAGATAAGCTTATTTGATCTCGCATTTTATCTTTAGATCTAGGTTTGGAAATCTGTTTGCAACAGACGAAGTATAGCAAACCTCACAAATCTGGAACACTTACACTCATTTAGCTGAGAAATATGGATTACTAACCACCTCTCAAAAACAATATAAAAAAAATCAATGAAGAATAACTTTGGAATATCACAAAGTCTGAGACGAAGAGAACTTTTCGATCTACATCTATCTCATTCCTGATTGGATATTTACGAGAACCTCAACAATCAATAAGAACAATATCAGGATACACAAAATATCTGGTAAAAGATAGTCAGACCCGGCTTCATGAATCCTTAAGGGAAGTTTTTAAGTTGTAAACCTAATTATGTTTCTCATAGGAAACCTAGGTTAATAGAGGACGATTCTAGCAAGCAAATAGGGAACGAAAGTGTCAGGGATTGAAAAGTCATGTTGTATGAATCTCTATATTTATAGATTTTCAAGGCTCTGGATAGATTTGAATTCAAGCTAAGATAACTCTAGTAAGCAATCATGTAATCACTATTTTGGTCTAAGTGAATTGAAATGTGATTTCCATCAAAAAAAAGAAAAAAATAACTTGAGATCCAAGCAAACACTTTCTCAGTTTAGATAAAGTTATGTATTATTAGGAATTCATGTAAGCATGTGAGAAGTTCGCCTTAAATTACACAGAAGAATATACACTATGGTCCAGGGTACTGGAACCATGTACAATGATAGTTCGTGGAAAATATGCCTTATGAACTTACAAGCATAAACCATGTTTATTAACACTCAATACTTAAACCACGATTCACAAACACAAAGTGATTTAATGAACAAGGTTGTCTTATTAGTGTTTATGAGATTTGTAACAAATGCCAAACATATTTGTGAAAATAGTTTATGAGCATCTGCTTGGTTCGATACTAGGCAGGTATGTGAAGGGGTACGCATACATACATAAAGATCAATCTGTGAACTTGGGTTGTTGGGGTACGCGTACTAGGTATCTGTACCTTTATCTATTCATGAACTCGGGACCTTAGGGTACACGAAATGGGTATGCTTACCTCCCTCCCATTCACGGACTCAGAACCTTAGAGTATGCGTACTAGGTATCTGTACCTACCATATTCCAAAACTCAGATCACTAGGGTACGCGTACTAGGTATACGTGCCTATCATGTGTCCAGAATTTTAGTAACAGCGAAAAACTCCTTTTAAACATTTTGAGATCAATAACCATAGATAATGGATATAATTGTTTGCGAAATTTTCAAATGACCAACTTGAAACAAAAACAGTTCATGAACAATTAATTGTTCTTAACCAATATTTTCAAGATCTAAAAAATCCATTATTTGAATCATATTTCGAGAGACTTATGAATACAATCTTGACTCGAAATTTATTATTTGCAATTTAAAATCTACTAAAATCATACGACATAGTCTCATAAGATAAAATAGTAAATATCGTGAGAAAATAAGACGGTTCATTCTTAATATACCTCTTTGTCGATGGAGTTCTTCACATGTCTTCTTTTGATCTTCAGTATTCAATCTTCGAGGGTTATCCAGTGATGTCCGATACCAAACTACCATACTTTATTCCTATTCCGAGATAAGATTTCAATAGACTATAAATCAAGATATAGTTTTGTGAATCTAACATCGACAACAATCTTAAGATAATAAAACTTGCGAGTTCGACCGAGCATTACTCTAACAATCTCCCCCTTGTAAATTTTAGTGAAAAAACTATCAATACATATAAACCTCATAATCGTATTCCTCCTAAAAACAGGGAAACAGATGAGACTGATGATGAGGATTGATGAGTGCTAAAAAGTGCATATTTCTATATATTTTTCTTGGCATTTAACTCATCTTTTGTGCATTAATTCTACATTTTATCCCATATTATGTATTTTCATTGTTTTCAAGAATAAATATTTTTATTAATTAATTTTGTATTTTTAGGTACTAAATAAAGCTTGGATGAATTGTTGAGCGAAAAGAGCAAAGAAACGGTCAAGACTCCCGCAGGAAGGCAGCAAAGAATGATGTTTGCAAGAGCCGGATAAACTAGAAGTGGGCTTGAAGAGGAAGAATTATTCTTAAAGAAGATATGGGCTTGGCATACCCAAGGCCCAAAACCCTTACCCAAATCCATACCCATTTCCATGAGAACCGTCAGATAGGATCCATCACATCATCCTACGGTCGCCTCATCATTGTGTATCAAAATCCAAAGCTCCTGTCAAACACCATAGTACCTAGCTCCATTTGTAGCCGTCGGTTTCGTTGTATCGAATCATCCAACGGTCGCTACATACCTCTTCATCTTAGCCGTTCGAGTCAATCTATATGGGATCATCCAACGGATTCTCGTCGCCGTACATCAACTCTTGATGTCTCCGCCTCACACCCTAGCATCAGAAACCTATACCCTCAACCAAACGAACCCTAATCCCATTTCCATCGACTTCTCCCCCATCTCCTCATTTCTCTTCAACTTCTCCACCCCCATACCCTGCCATCGCCACCACCTCCACTGTCTCCTCTGGCGCAACCACTTCCCCTTCCACAACCATCCTATCTCACCATACCCCAAACCATCATTACCACCTAGCCCCCTATCCTCCTAGCCGAGTTGTTCCATCAATCTCACACTCTTCCTCTCTAAACCCTAGAGTGTGCATTTGATGACACAAATCAAGCTAGAAACGTAGCAGGAGCAGGAGGAAGAGAAGATAAAGCATGGGTCGAGCTGAATTCGCAAATGGGTGAGAGAAATTGAAAATCCCCAAATTTTAGGGTTTAGAAATTAGGGATTTGATGTAAGCTATAAATAGAAACTGATGTAGAATATTTAAACGGTTCTTGGGTCATCCGAGATACCCCCTAATTGGGTTAATTTCATTGCATATCTTCTTCTTATCCACTGTTAATGTGTGTTGTGTGAATGTTCAATTGTTTTTGGTCTTGTGAATCTTCTACTGTTAGTCCTGTAATTCCCCTGTTTACTTATATGTTCTTGTTTTGAGTCTTAATGCTTGACAACATGAAAGCTCCTAACTCCAGCATGTTCTAATCCATCACTAGGGTGAGAAGACCCTTGAGCCAAATGGTTATCCATTTGAGTTAGTCCCTGTTGAGCTAAAAACAGTTAGGTTAGTGAATTTCCAAGGGTTCATTGGCTTGTGATTAGTGGTGCTTTAAACAGACCATTAATGCTAGGAGTCAGTGATAGTCTGAGGGATTAACAAAGCCATATTAGTTAGAGACCTAGACCCTAAGTGACCTGTGATTGCCTATGCTTTAATCAGATAGGCAATGCTAGGGGTTAATCCAAGGACTTTAGGTAGTTAACTAGACACATGACAAGGTTAACCTAGGTGAACTAGCTAGGTGAAAGAGAATTCTCATCCATCTTCATACACTTCCATTCCCACTGTTTTCAGTTTCTTCACTACTTTTTTCCACTGTCATTCTTAGTCACTTGCTTTGCTTCCTGCCAACATCTCACAGTTATCTTTTGTCACTGCCTTGCATATAGAATTAGCTTAGGAGAATCTCAACACATCCCCAAGTCTCTGTGGATCGACCCGTACTTGCACGTTTGCCACTTTAGACGCCGTGCACTTGCGGTTATAATTTCTGTGACTCTTTTAGAGAGCCACCAAGTTTTTGGCGCCGCTGCGGGGACTTGGCATTGTGTGGTTGCTGTTTTTCCTTGCTTTCTTTTGCTGCTATTCACTTGCATATCTTGCATTTAGTATAATCATTTCGTGTAAGCATTTATCTCATCATAACTTGCATTTTCATCTTTGCATAATTTTTCATCTTTGCATCATTTTCCCTTGTTGTTCTTGCTGTTCTTGACAGCTTCTGTTGAGCTTTCCAGGTGCTCCTGTTGCTGTGCTGTTGTGACTCTGTTTTGCTTGGATGAGCCCTTATTGTTGCTGCTGATTGAGTTGCAGCTGGGCCTGCCACTTGCTGCTACTTTCTTCCTCTTCCCTGTGCTGCTGGCCTGTGCAGCTTGCTTCTGTGCTGAACCTGTAGAGCTGCTGCTGCCAAGCCTGCAACATTTCCCCTGTTCAGCTACTGCTTGTGGTGCTGCTGAGCTGCTTCTCCTGCTGCTACCTCCTGCTGCTACCTCCTGCTGGAGCTGCTGTTGCTGTGATCCAAAGCCCAACTGGGCTTTTGCAACCAAACTGAGCAGCTGGGCTGTGCTTAAGCAAGTAAGCCTAAACCCATTAAGAGAACCCAACCTGTGGGCTTCCATTTTTAATTTGTGGGCTTGTAATAATTTTTTCCATTTTTCTGTTGGGTTTGTAATTAATTTATTGTGGGCTTGTTTGTTTAATTGCTTGTGGGCTTGTGGTGTTAGATTGATTTGGGCCTGTAGTTTTAAATTAGAAAAACTGAACTTTTAAAAGCCCAACTGGGCCGCAGACCAAACAAGCAACAATTGGGCTATCTCAAAAGCTACATTGGGCTTCAGTTTGCATACACATTGTGGGCTTGTTCACCTTCCCTTGGCAAAGCAATTTCTCCCACCAATGTGGGCTTGCTCCCAATACTAAACCAAAATTTTTGCTCCCAATTAAAAAAAACCAAAATTTTCCCAAAAATCCAAACCCATTAAAAACCAAATTTTGGGCTTTGTAACATAGTTACTTAGCTTTTGAGCCAAATCATGTCTAGATCTTGGTCTACAGTTGGGGAATACAACAAATCCCTTAGAGAACTTGCGTATGGACATACTACCCGTTATGAACCTCCCATAGACCATGATGTCAATAGTTATAGGAATTATTATGGACATTTTCAAAGTCCCGAGCCTCAATACATGAACCCTAATAACTATTCACACATGTATCATTCATCACAACGTGAAAATGAACATTTTGCTAGTGCCTCACTCACACAATCATCACTGATCGATCAATTAGAAGCTCGAATCGCAGCTTTAGAAATGCAATCACATGAGGAATCTGTCACATCTAATTTTCTTAGGCAACCTGAAATATATGCATGTCCCGCATGTGGTAGTTTAGACCACCCTGTTGAAAATTGTCATATTTTGCATAATTTTAGGCAATCTAGAGAAAATCCAAGGTATGAAATGCCCATAAATTGTGAGAATGGTAGTCATTGGGACCATAATCAATCCTTTGAGGGTTGCGATCAATATTTTGTAAACCCTAATGACCATGCACACATGTACCATTCACCACAATTTGAACATGAAGAATTTTGTACTCCCATGAATTTAGACTCCACCACAGAAGCTTTCAGACTCAGTGAGCAAAACTTTGATAGATCAACATCACGAATTCAGGCATGTTTAGATCAGATTTTGCTTCACCTACAAAAGGAGGAAATTCATGAGGAAATGTATGTTGTCCCTAATGAATTGTCTAGTCCCATTCTTGTAAATGATGTTGAATATGAACCTAATTTAGAGGAACATGAATCGACTAATGACACCACCACTGTTAATGAGGACCAATATGCATGCTACCATGATGATGATTATGATGATTAATGATATGTTAGAAGAACATGAAAATATTGTGGAACCTGTTGGTTCAAAAACATATGGCTTCTCGCCCTCGACCTTCATGAATGTTGTTTTTTCTAATACTCATTGTAATTCATATGATTTTGATATTGACATGGGATTCGTACAATTATTCTGCGAAGATGAGCATGACATAGGAATAGTTGAATCTTCTGTAGACACTAATGTTAATATGCATGAAAATATATTTGATGTGTCTGATTCTCTACCTAGGTCACATTGTGATATTTCTCCTGATTTGCCGATGCATGAGAATAAATTTGTTGATGATGTTGATGACTCTGATTATGATCTTGCCAATTTGTTTGATGATTGTGAGCATGTTGTGACACGTGTAGAAGACTTAGGAGATGTTGATGTGATTAATAATGATGTGCCTATCTTCCTACATAAGTCACAATCTGATGGCCTTCCACCCAACCTAGATTTGGTTTGTACCCATATTGTCAAACCGACTTTTCTGAGAGTCCCTAATCTAGGTTTGGAACTGTGTGCTTCCCAAGTCCTCTTGGACTATTTTGCTTCTAAGTATAATACATTTGAGGAACCACAGTTGGAATTAGCATGTTTGCCCGTCCCTAGCACAGTTCATTTCGAGCTAGACCTTGTGCATGATGAACCCCCAAAACTGCGAGATTTTGTTTCCAAAATTTTGTCCGTTGAAAAATCCAGGTTTGGGGGTAGCTCATTTTGTTTCACAGTTTCACTTGCGTTTCTTTCCTGTTATATTTGTGTGAAGCTGTTGAAACCTCTACACTTCGTCTTTTGGGTTGATCCTCAACTCTTTAGATTATTGGTGTATGGTGAATTTTTTGTACATAATCCAGTAGATAAATTTTTTTTTTAAAAAGAAAAAAAAGAAAAAAAAAAAAAAAAAAAACCTTTTGTTCCTTTTGTATATATTTTGCTAATCCAATATGATCTCGGCTGACATATGTTGGATTCTTGCCTTGAATAACGGAGTTCTAATCTTGCTTTCGCCGAAATCGGGTATTCTCTTTCCTTTTTCTCTACTCAGCATGATCCTCTTCATATGTTGTATTATAATATTGTTCATATTTTGAAACATTGAGGACAATGTTTAGTTTAGGTTTGGGGGTGAAAAGTAGATACTTTGATAATATGCCATAATTGAAAAAAAAAAAAAGCAGAACTCCTTCTTTTTGAAAAAATTTAAAAATTCCAAAAAAAATAAAAAATAAAAAAATCATAAAAATGGAGCTCATTTACCTTGAAATGTTGACTCTTGTGCAAATATGTATTTTTATTAGGAGTCTTAGTCTAGATATTTAGGCACCCTGATTCTAGCACAATTCACATAGTGATAAGAAACTTGCACGCGCACGATCTACCAATACATGTATAGCCTCATCCTTGAGGTGTTCTATCGGAAGTTTTAGTTGCCAATCACTTTAGAATACTGAACGAAACTTGACTAGCTTGTTCTTTGGTTGGTTGGGATAGAAGGTGGAGGTTACATTAAGAAAGACAACCATCGAATTTAACTGGGTGCATCAAAAAGGGCTACCTCTTGCAAAGTGTCATGTAATTTTTTGTTTCTTTTTGTTATGTATCAAAAGTCTTAGCAAGTGTTAAAAAAAAAAGAAAAAGAAAAAAGAAAAAAAAGAAACAAAGAAAAAGAAAAAAAAAACGATGTATATATTCAGAAAAAAATAAAAATAAAATCAAAAATAAAAAAATCAAGTATTTATCAATTCCATCCTCTCTTGTTCCAAAAATAAAAAAGAGTAGTCAATGTAAATAAGAGTCATGTAAAGAGTCATTTTGTTGTTTCATTGTAATAAGCAAGGAGGGTGTATGCCATTGATGTACAACGCGAGTAATTGTGAAATACCTCCAACTCATTCACAATTCTCGTAAAGTCCGGACAACTAGCTAGATTTCGACCTTGGTTCTTAGCCTGAGAAACTATCTCTTGGTGATTAGTAGTCATAACATCCGATCTTTCTTTACACATGTGTAGATACACTTTACACTCTTATCACATGTCTTTATTTGTTATCAGTGCTAGGATTGTGCCTTTGATAGCTAGATTGACATCTCCATTTTGCTGTGAGCTTAAACTGACTTGCACATGTCACATTTGATGGAATCTGAGCTTATATTTTGACCTAGAACTTTGTAGGTACGTTCTAAGCAAACCTTCGCGAAACTTCACTCGTCCACTAGGGACACTTAGTGGTTTAAAAGGCTTAGTGCATACGCTAAATGCATTCGAGAGACCAGCGACAGTGGTATAGGTAGGATTTCCTTAGTTTTGTTTTACTTGAGGACAAGTAAAATTCAGGTTTGGGGGTATTTGATGAGTGCTAAAAAGTGCATATTTCTATATATTTTTCTTGGCATTTAACTCATCTTTTGTGCATTAATTCTACATTTTATCCCATATTCTGTATTTTCATTGTTTTCAAGAATAAATATTTTTATTAATTAATTTTGTATTTTTAGGTACTAAATAAAGCTTGGATGAATTGTTGAGCGAAAAGAGCAAAGAAACGGTCAAGACTCCCGCAGGAAGGCAGCAAAGAATGATGTTTGCAAGAGCCGGATAAACTAGAAGTGGGCTTGAAGAGGAAGAATTATTCTTAAAGAAGATATGGGCTTGGCATACCCAAGGCCCAAAACCCTTACCCAAATCCATACCCATTTCCATGAGAACCGTCAGATAGGATCCATCACATCATCCTACGGTCGCCTCATCATTGTGCATCAAAATCCAAAGCTCCTGTCAAACACCATAGTACCTAGCTCCATTTGTAGCCGTCGGTTTCGTTGTATCGAATCATCCAACGGTCGCTACATACCTCTTCATCTTAGCCGTTCGAGTCAATCTATATGGGATCATCCAACGGATTCTCGTCGCCATACATCAACTCTTGATGTCTCCGCCTCACACCCTAGCATCAGAAACCTATACCCTCAACCAAACGAACCCTAATCCCATTTCCATCGACTTCTCCCCCATCTCCTCATTTCTCTTCAACTGCTCCACCCCCATACCCTGCCATCGCCACCACCTCCACTATCTCCTCTGGCGCAACCACTTCCCCTGCCACAACCATCCTATCTCACCATACCCCAAACCATCATTACCACCTAGCCCCCTATCCTCCTAGCCGAGTTGTTCCATCAATCTCACACTCTTCCTCTCTAAACCCTAGAGTGTGCAGTTGATGACACAAATCAAGCTAGAAACGTAGCAGGAGCAGGAGGAAGAGAAGATAAAGCATGGGTCGAGCTGAATTCGCAAATGGGTGAGAGAAATTGAAAATCCCCAAATTTTAGGGTTTAGAAATTAGGGATTTGATGTAAGCTATAAATAGAAAATGATGTAGAATGTTTAAACGGTTCTTGGGTCATCCGAGATACCCCTTAATTGGGTTAATTTCATTGCATATCTTCTTCTTATCCACTGTTAATGTGTGTTATGTGAATGTTCAATTGTTTGTTGTCTTGTGAATCTTCTACTGTTAGTCCTGTAATTCCCTTGTTTACTTATATGTTCTTGTTTTGAGTCTTAATGCTTGACAACATGAAAGCTCCTAACTCCAGCATGTTCTAATCCATCACTAGGGTGAGAAGACCCTTGAGCCAAATGGTTATCCATTTGAGTTAGTCCCTGTTGAGCTAAAAACAGTTAGGTTAGTGAATTTCCAAGGGTTCATTGGCTTGTGATTAGTGGTGCTTTAAACAGACCATTAATGCTATGAGTCAGTGATAGTCTGAGGGATTAACAAAGCCATATTAGTTAGAGACCTAGACCCTAAGTGACCTGTGATTGCCTATGCTTTAATCAGATAGGCAATGCTAGGGGTTAATCCAAGGACTTTAGGTAGTTAATAGACACATGACAAGGTTAACCTAGGTGAACTAGCTAGGTGAAAGAGAATTCTCATCCATCTTCATACACTTCCATTCCCACTGTTTTCAGTTTCTTCACTACTTTTTCCACTGTCATTCTTAGTCACTTGCTTTGCTTCCTGCCAACATCTCACAGTTATCTTTTGTCACTGCCTTGCATATAGAATTAGCTTAGGAGAATCTCAACACATCCCCAAGTCTCTGTGGATCGACCCGTACTTGCACGTTTGCCACTTTCGACGCCGTGCACTTGCGGTTATAATTTCTGTGACTCTTTTAGAGAGCCACCAAGGATATGCGTCAGTGCTTTAAGTGTAAAGTATTTGGTCATTTTGCAAATGAGTGTCCAAATCAAAGAAAATACACTGGGAACAAAGGTCTTGCTGCAACTCTTGATGAAATGTCTGACAGCTATGATTCTAATGAAGACGGGTAATCAAGTTGCACTTCTTGGTGAAAATATTGATTTTGATAACTGTAGTAATACATACATCAATCTCGATATTCTTTCAGAAGATAATCCAACTAATCTGGAAGAAAAAATTGACCCATTTCTTGGAAACTCTGTTTGTAATGTTTCAGGTTCCACCATGTGTCTAGCTGCATGCACATCTCAGAAGCCTGATTTATATCCTAGTTTGACGTGTTCGTATTGTTCTCTAAAGGGTCATGAACTTTCAAGGTGTTACAAGTACAAACACCAATTTATGCACGTCAACAAACTTCAACGAAGAGCAAACCATTTAGCAAGGAAGCTTAAACTTGCTCAGAAGACCGCTGAGGTATGTAGGATCTTATCTTCGTCTAAGAAGTTAGTTTCCAAGGATAAACCAATTAGAGAAGAAAGTATGGTCAAGTCGTTTTGATAGACATAAGTCTGAGGATTCCTCTCAAGAGGAAAATGGTGGACAAATTGTTGTTCACCTCAATGCAACTTGATTGTATTGATTTGGAAATCTTGTCTCATGTGCCAGATCAAAAGAGACAATGATTTTGTACCTCTCAGGCTTTAGGAAAAGTTTTCTTTCTTCTTTTCTTAGTTTTTGTTCTTCCTGTCTATCAAAGGAGGGTTATTATCGACAATTCCACTCTTTATAGGGTTGTGAGTTGGACGTGTGCGAACATGTTTAAAGGTTTCGAAACCCTACATTTCTGTTTTCCTTCACCGTGACTTCTTTTTATCTCAAGACTACTTGTTGAGTTCAATTTGTGATTTCCTCCCACAAACCCATACGTTATGGATACTCCAAGCATGATGTCTTCTGATGGAAAAGATGTTAATTTGATTGTTAAGCCATCAATCATGAAGGAAAAAGAAAAATCTCTTTTATCTCCTACCTTGAAAAGAAAATGAAGGAATGTGAAGAAGCCAAGAGCCGTTCCTTCAAACACTCAGAAGTTTTCTGGTGTTCTTGAAGAGTTGAAGGAGATTCGAAAGGAGATTCAACAAATAAAGGCTTTTGTGTATAAGACTCATGAGATTCAGATGTCCCTGGTTCGACAACATCAGCCAAGAAGGTTTATTGATATAAACTCTTACCTTAATGAACCTTATTTTCCAATTGTTGTTGACGACAAGGAGTTCGGGGACGATAAAGAATTCTTCAAAGGTCTTAATATCTAGTAAATCTTCTATATTTCTGTTCTAGAAGAATAACTAGAGGTTGGAATAGCCATTATTGTGATTACACATAGCTCTGTCCGACGTTTTCATCTTCATGTTTTTAGATTTATTGGTTTAAATTCTAAATTATTTGGAAGATGATTTTTGCAGTATTAATATTTATGGTTTTATATATTGCAATATTGTTATGGGTAATGTGTGTTTACGTCTGTGAACTTGATTGTCCCATATCTTGTCAAAAGTAAAGTTGTTCATGAATTAATATGCATGTATTGATGAAAGAATGAATGGACTTTTGACAAATACAAAAGTTAAGCCTATATTGTCAATTATTGATGGAAGATAGGTTAAAATCTTTTGTTTGCAAGGATTATTTCTATTGAATGTCGTTATGCAAATAGTGATGGAAATAGAATGAATCCTTGTGTATTCCGCAATAATTGATCTTCCTTGATCCATATTTTATGTATTACTGTGAGGCTCCGTAATAGTGTCTTATGTTGAGCATTAAAAAACCAAGTTGATTATTTTTGATTAGCTATGTTGTTGTTCCGTAAGGTACTTTATGTCGAGCATTTTGAACTAAATTAATCATCTTGTTTGGTTATTTAATTATGACTCCATAAGTCTTTTTATGTTTGAGCGTTCATGACTGAGTTGATTGTTTAACTTAGTCATTGCTCCATAGACTCTCTTATGTGAGTATGACCAATTAAATTGATTACTTTTGTGATTAATTTGGTTGTGTATTTCAATTAGATTAATTATGGGTTCTCTTGTGATTAATCTAATTGTATTTTTTAAGTCTCCATAAGTTCACTTATGTTTGAGCATTTGTCGATTAAATTAATCATGGGTTCTCTTGTGGTTAATTTAATTGAACTTTTTGGATTCAAATTCATACTTGTATGTGATTTGTTATGTCCAAAGAAATCCTTCTTTTCTCTTTCGAAATTAAGGTCGCTCTTGTTGTTCCCTTGGGAATGACATTTTATGGGGAAGAGTTCTTTTTGAACTTGCGCTTAATTGCCAAATCTTTGTGAGGAGTGCGGCTGTGGAATATTATAGGGGTTATCTTGTATCTTTATAAACTCCTTGATGAATGCATTTAGCTTCGGCTTTATGATTGCATCTAAAGAACAAGTTGATATTTTTGCTTTCTTTTGGTCATGAAATGTCTCTTTCGGAAATTTCATTAGGATCCCGGTCTTGTACCTTTGCCAATTTTATTGACAAAAAGGGGGAGAATTAATATGTAGTTCACACTACAAATACATATGGTTTTCGGATCATTATGTAAGGGGGAGTGGTTTCCATGTGAGATGAAGTATTGACTACGGTGGAGTGATACATATCACCATAGTATTGTTGTTGAAGTTGTGATACAATTGAACTTTGACGTTGTGTAATGATACTATGACACTGTATAACAATGATTGAGAACTATTGTTTTATTGTTGTTATAGCTATGGATTTTCAACAACGATGATGCTAAACTTACAACCTTTGGGATCATTGGAGTACTTGGAAGTGACGAAGATTTCGATTAATGTTGAAGATTAGGCATGTGAAATAGGAGCTACAAAAGTTAATTTATTTATTTTTTGTATTACATATGTATTAATAGTTTTTCCACTAAAATTGACAAAGGGGGAGATTGTTAGAGAATTGCTCGGTCGAACTCGCATGTGTTGCTATCTCAAGCATGTTTGTCAATGTTAGTGATCAAAAATATAAGTCTTGATTTCTAGCCTACATAGCTAAAGGTCTCGGACTAGGATAGAAAGTGTAGTTGAGCTCAAGAACTCCATGGCAATCATCATACAAGACGAAGGACTACTCAAGGAACTGGTGGATCTTCATCGACTAAAAGGTATGTGGAGACTTGAACTTATCTGTGACTCAAAAGTCTATCTATTCTATCTCCTACTCTTGAGAAAAAAGTCGTTTTGATATATAGACTTTCATTATGCACATGTGCCATTTCGAGCCGAGTTTATCTCGTCTATCTATTTCTCGAAATATGTGTTGGTAAGATTTCGCTTTATCCGAATTCATCTTTACCTAGTGACGAAAGTCATGTTATGTTTCAATCACTTTGAAAATTGCTCTGACGAAAAATGGTCTGTGCATAACGGCTATATCCGTCCTCTGAGAATGTTTCAATGATTGAAATGAGAGTTTAGATTACATAACCATTGGTAGGATATAAACATTGTTGTGGAAACACATATATGTATAAGTCCTTATTCCTTGAACCAAAGTTTGCGAACTTTGTTGATCAAGAGAAATGGAAGTGGCGTGAGCCAAGTCCGCGAACTCAGACCGCGAACTGGCGGAAGTTCTCGACCCAAGAATTTCTGTTGGAGTTTGTGAACTCCTTCCATGAGCTTAAGTCCGCGAACTTGAGCAGGTTATATCCAAAACTGGTTGTTCTTGAGCTCATGTTTATTTAAACTAAGGGATGCTTTTACAAACCATGGATATAAAGTTCATGAACCGATTCGAGTGAATCAAGCCGTTTTTGCTTCGATTGTGTATTGTGTAGTTACATAAGATCTAAGCAATTGAAAAACTCTCTAACTAGATCATTTGAGTCATTTGAACTAGTTATTGTGAAGAAGAATATGGTTGATATGAAAGTAATCATATGGCTAACCATTTGGTTAACTATTGTCGAACCAACAAATGTTAATGTTTGGGAACGGTTCGTAAACCCAAAATTGGACATTTCATTTATGTGTAACAAGATAAGTTTTCGATCCAATGGTTGAGAAATATTAGCTTGAACCTAATCAGGTTTTCATCTAACGGTGAATATTGAATGCTTTGTTACTAAGCTAACATTGATTGCAAACCCTAATTTGAAAGTGTATATAAGGGAGAACTCTAGCAACTGGGAAACCTAATCCCCACACATTCTGTGTGATACTAGTTGTGCTAAGCTAGAGTCGATTCTCCTTTAACCTTTGGTTTCTTCTTCTAAACCTTCATTGGGATTGTGAAGCCAGACCGATACTACTTTTATCATAGTTGTGTGATATGATCTTGCATCTTCTATTGTTACGAGTACGATTGTAATAATTGGCTCGAGATTTTATAATCTCCGATAGGCAAGTTAGAAAAGTAATCACAAACACTTCGTCTCATCGTTTGTGATTCCACAATATCTTTTTTCGCTGCGTCGATTAAGATTATTATGAGGTGATTGATAATACTAAGATGTTCTTCGGGAATATAAGTATGGTATTATTGATTGGTTCCTGTTCACCTTGATTTATCAAAAGACGGAACAAAACTCGTAGGTATATTCGTGGGAGACGGATTTATCTATTATCGTAGACTTTTCTGTGTGATAAAGATTTTTTTATTAAAGTCTTCGACTTTGGGTCGTAGTAACTCTTAGTTGTGGGTGAGATCAGCTAAGGGAATCAAGTGCGCAGTATCTTGCTGGGATCAGAGGCGTAGGAGCATAACTGTACCTTGTATCAGTGTGAGATTGATTGGGGTTCAACTACAGTTCAGACCGAAGTTAATTTGGAGTAGGCTAGTATCTGTAGCGGCTTAATACAGTGTGTGTTCAATCTGAACTAGGTCCCGAGGTTTTCTGCATTTGCGGTTTCCTCGTTAACAAAATTCTAGTATCTGTGTTATTTCTTTTCCGCATTATATTTGTTTATATAATTGAAATATCACAGGTTGTGCGTTGTTCAATCAATTAGAATATCCGACCTTTTTGGTTGTTGATTTAAATTGATTGACACTTGGATATTGGTCTTTGGTACCATCCAATTTATCTCTCTTTGATAAAGACTCGCAGATTTCTATTTGCTTGAGTAAATATCAAATCGAGAGACTGAGATATAAAATCTTTGATATACTTTTCATTGATTGAGTCTAACTGTCTAGTTGATTCCTATAAAAGTATATTGGAGTTTGTCCATACATATTGCTAAGCGAAATATAGGGTGTGGTTGTTAGACCCCCGCTTTTTCAATTGGTATCAGAGCAGGCAAACACGTTCAAGACCTTACAAGTATGTGTTTGTAGCGATATGACTCTATGGACAGAGGTGTTATCTCAATTAACGTACCACCAGTCTTCGATGGCTCAAATTACTTATGGTGGAAAATTGCTATGCGATCTTTTATTCAAGCGCGTGATTTTCAATCATGGTTATATGTTGTTAATGGCTATGATCCTCCCGTTGTGGCAGTTGGAGATGTAAACGTTCCTAAACCTATTGGTGTATACAAACCTGCTGAGATACTTGCTGCAAAGCAAACTCCGACGGTTTAAATGCGATTATACATGCCATTACCCCAAATCTTCAGCACCACGTGACTAATTGCACTAAGTCGCAAGAAGCTTGGGATATCTTGGAAACTGTATTCGAAGGTAACTCCAGTGAAAAGGAATCCAGGCTTCAAAACCTTAATTTCGATTGGGAAAACCTTCGTATGGCAGATGAAGAAACATTTGATGAGTTTAATCACAAAGTGTCTGAAATTGTTAATGCATCTTTTGCATTGGGTAAGACTATTCCTGAAAAGGACATTGTGATGAAAATTCACATATCGCTGCCATCTAGATACGATTCTAAGAAGCATGTCATCGTTGAGGGAAATAACCTTGATAATATTTCCAGAAATACGCTGGTTGGGAAGCTTAAGATCTTTGATCACGAACATTCATCCAAAAATAAGGATGTTGCATTCAAAGCACAAAAGACACTAAATTACTTGATAAGAGTAAAAAAGTGTATATATATGAAGGTGATCATTCTGAGACAGATTCATCAGATGAAGATCTTGACAAGTCAGTCTCGATGATCACACGACAGTTTAGAGATCTTCTGTTGAAGAGAAGTAAACGGTTCTCCAGAGATAAACCTAAAGCATCAGTTAAACCTCATAATTGTATTCCTCCTAAAAACAGGGAAACATATGAGACTGATGATGAGGATATGCCTCAGTGCTTTAAGTGTAAAGGATTTGGTAATTTTGCAAATGAATGTCCAAATAATAGAAAATACACTGGGAACAAAGGTCTTGCTGCAACTCTTGATGAAATGTCTGACATTTATGATTCTAATGAAGACGAGAAATCAAGTTGCACTTCTTGGTGAAAATATTGATTTTGATAACTGTAGCAATACATACATCAATCTCGATATTCTTTCAGAAGATAATCCAACTAATCTGGAAGAAAAAATTGACCCATTTCTTGGAAACTCTGTTTGTAATGTTTCAGGTTCCACCATGTGTCTAGCTGCATGCACATCTCATAAGCCTGATTTATATCCTAGTTTGACGTGTTCGTATTGTTCTCTAAAGGGTCATGAACTTTAAAGGTGTTACAAGTACAAACACCAATTGAGGCACGTCAACAAACTTCAACGAAGAGCAAATCATTTAGCAAGGAAGCTTAAACTTGCTCAGAAGACCGCTGAGGTATGTAGGATCTTATCTTCATCTAAGAAGTTAGTTTCCAAGGATAAACCAAGACCATTAGAGAAGAAAGTATGGTCAAGTCGTTTTGATAGACAGAAGTCTGAGGATTCCTCTCAAGAGGAAAATAGTGGACAAATTGTTGTTCACCGTGACGCGACTTGATTGTATTGATTTGGAAATCTTGTCTCATGTGCCTGATCAAAAGAGACAATGATTTTGTACCTCTCAGGATTTAAGAAAAGTTTTCTTTCTTATTTTCTTAGTTTTTGTTCTTCATGTCTATCAAAGGAGGGTTATTATCGACAAGTCCACTCTTTATAGGGTTGTGAGTTGGACGTGTGCGAACCTGTTTAAAGGTTTCGAAACCCTACATTCCTGTAGCTGTGACTTCTTTTTATCTCAAGACTACTTGTTGATTTCAATTTGTGATTTCCTCCCACAAACCCATACGTTATGGATACTCCAAGCATGATGTCTTTTGATGGAAAAGATGTTAATGTGATTGTTAAGCCATCAATCATGAAGGAAAAAGAAAAATCTCCGTTATCTCCTACCTTGAAAAGAAAACGAAGGAATGTGAGGAAGCCAAGAGACGTTCCTTCAAACTCTCAGAAGTTTTCTGGTGTTCTTGAAGAGTTGAAGGAGATGCGAAAGGAGATTCAACAAATAAAGGCTTTTGTGTATAAGACTCATGAGATTCAGATGTCCCTGGTTCGACAACATCAGCCAAGAAGGTTTATTGATATAAACTCCTACCTTAATGAACCTTATTTTCCAATTGTTGTTGACGACAAGGAGTTCGGGGACGATAAAGAATTCTTCAAAGGTCGTTATGCAAATAGTGATGGAAATAGAATGAATCCTTGTGTATTCCGCAATAATTGATCTTCCTTGATCCATATTTTATGTATTACTGTGAGGCTCCGTGATAGTGTCTTATGTTGAGCATTAAACAACCAAGTTGATTATTTTTGATTAGCTATGTTGTTGTTCCGTAAGGTACTTTATGTCGAGCATTTTGAACTAAATTAATCATCTTGTTTGGTTATTTAGTTATGACTCCATAAGTCTTCTTATGTTTGAGCGTTCATGACTGGGTTGATTGTTTAACTTAGTCATTGATCCATAGACTCTCTTATGTGAGTATGACCAATTAAATTGATTACTTTTGTGATTAATTTGGTTGTGTATTTTAATTAGATTAATTATGGATTCCCTTGTGATTAATCTAATTATATTTTTTAAGTCTCCATAAGTTCACTTATTTTTGAGCATTTGTCGATTAAATTAATCATGGGTTCTCTTGTGGTTAATTTAATTGAACTTTTTGGATTCAAATTCATACTTGTATGTGATTTTTTATGTCCAAAGAAATCCTTCTTTTCTCATTCGAAATTAAGGTCGCTCTTGTTGTTCCCTTGGGAATGACATTTTATGGGGGAGAGTTCTTTTTGAACTTGCGCTTAATTGCCAAATCTTTGTGGGGAGTGTGGCTGTGGAATATTATAGGGGTTATCTTGTATCTTTATAAACTCCTTGATGAATGCATTTAGCTTCGGCTTTATGATTGCATCTAAAGAACAAGTTGATATTTTTGCTTTCTTTTGGTCATGAAATGTCTCTTTCGGAAATTTCATTAGGATCCCGTTCTTGTACCTTTGCCAATTTTATTGAAAAAAAGGGGGAGAATTAATATGTAGTTCACACTACAAATACATATGGTTTTCGGATCATTATGTAAGGGGGAGTGGTTTCCATGTGAGATGGAGTATTGACTACGGTGGAGTGATACATATCACCATAGTATTGTTGTTGAAGTTGTGATACAATTGAACTTTGACGTTGTGCAATGATACTATGAAACTGTATAACAATGATTGAGAACTATTGTTTTCTTGTTGTTATAGCTACGGATTTTCAACAACGATGATGCTAAAATTACAACCTTTGGGATCATTGGAGTACTTGGAAGTGACGAAGATTTCGAGTAATGTTGAAGATTAGGCATGTGGAATAGGAGCTACAAAAGTTTATTTATTTATTTTTTGTATTCCATATGTATTAATAGTTTTGCCACTAAAATTGACAAAGGGGGAGATTGTTAGATCATTGCTCAGTCGAACTCGCATGCGTTGCTATCTCAAGCATGTTTGTCAATGTTAGTGATCAAAACTATAAGTCTTGATTTCTAGCCTACATAGCTAAAGGTGTCTGACTAGGATAGAAAGTGTAGTTGAGCTCAAGAACTCGATGGCAATCATCATACAAGACGAAGGACTACTCAAGGAACTGTTGGATCTTCATCGACTAAAAGGTGTGTGGAGACTTGAACTTATCTGTCACTCAAAAGTCTATTTATTCTATCTCCTACTCTTGAGACAAAAGTCGTTTTGATGTAAAGATTTTTATTATGCACATTTGCTATTTCGAGCGGAGTTTATCTCGCCCATATATTTCTCGAAATATGCGTTGGTAAGATTTCGCTTTAGCCGAATTCATCTTTACCTAGTGACGAAAGTCATGTTATGTTTCAATCACTTTGAAAATTGCTCTGATGAAAAATGGTCTGTGAATAACGGCTATATTTGTCCTCTGAGAATATTTCAATGATTAAAATGAGAGTTTAGATTATATAACCATTGGTAGGATATAAGCATTGTTGTGGAAACACATATATGTATAAGTCCTTATTCCTTGAACCAAAGTTTGTGAACTTTGTTGATCAAGAGAAATGGAAGTGGCGTGAGCCAAGTCCGCGAACTGGCGGAAGTTCTCGACCCGGGAATTTCTGCTGGAGTTTGTGAACTCCTTCCATGACCTTAAGTCCGCGAACCCAGTCCGCGAACTTGAGCAGGTTATATCTAAAACCGGTTCTTCTTGAACTCATGTTTATTTAAATTAAGGGATGCTTTTGCAAAGCATGGCTATAAAGTTCATGAACCGATTCGAGTGAATCAAACCGTTTTTGCTTCGATTGTGTCTTGTGTAGTTACATAAGATCTAAGCAATTGAACAACTCTCTTACTAGTTCCTTTGAGTCATTTGAACTAGTTATGGTGAAGAAGAATATGGTTGATATGAAAGTAATCATATGTTCTTCCCCTTTGTAACACCCCGTACTTTTTTTAGCATGGCGCGTGCTCAAAGATGATTTTCATTGCATAAGAGATACGTTGGCCTAGTGCCAATATTGCGTCAATTATGGCGCATTGCTAAGGCATATTGGCCAAAGGTCAATATCGCGCCAAAATGGCGCATTACGTTGGATATATTGGCCAAGGGACAATCTCGCACCAAATAGTGCTTTAGGCCAGTTGGGAGTATGGCCTTGAGCAAAGTAGTGCTAACATAGCACATTATGAAGGTCATTGTCCTATGACCAATATCGCATCACAAAGATGCATTATGCCAGAGAAGGCTGGCCGAGTTAATGTACAACCATCATAGTTGTAAATATTGGAATTGGCCTAGCGCCAATATTGCACAACAGTGGTGCAACATGCCAGAGCGAGCTGGCTAAGTGAATATTGCGCAATATTTAAGTTGTCCTATGGGTCGTAACTGAAAGACAACAATCATTGCCGGTTATTCAGAAATACATGGCAATGACCATGAATAGTGAAGCAATCACCTAGCTCGGCATTGTGATGGAAGAGATGATTGTGGCCAAACCTGATGAGGCAAGTTGCATGCCATTCGTTGGATACTCATACTGCCTATTAAGCTACACGGAGTTGGCATATGCACCAATTACGAATTGGGCATGGCCAAGAGAGTAAGCAAACCGGTAAGCAAAGAAAGGAAATGGCGATAGGCTCAGAATGGCCCATATGCAAGTCCAAAGCATTCCTTATGCCTGGACAGTGTTCGGAAGCCAATGATGCATGGAATAATGCATCAGCATTATCTAGCCTCTATGGATTTAAACCCTTTGCAGAACAAGGGTAAGTTGGAAAGGTGTAGAAGCTAAGTTAACTGCATCATGCTTGTCGAGCATAACTTCAAGGGAAAATGAACGTGAATTTGCCTAATTTTAAGGCCCGATTAGTAGCATCAGAGTGGCGCATCGGGGAGTTATGGCCTGCTCGCAATTGACGCTCTAGACGTAATTTTCTGGTCCGTCACACCCTTAGTCTTTAGTAACCTTTATTTCATAATAGGTACACTTATAGAATACTACTAAATAATTCTCCTCATTTTTGTCAACAAAATTGGCAAAGGCGAAAACTAAAGGATCGTAATAAACTACACAAAAGATTTATCATGACTAGAGATAACATACCGACTTTTCATTTAGTTGATTTCACCAAGTAAATTCAGTGTCTTCATTAAGGAGAGATAAAAATACATTCATCTCCTACAATTCCACAGCCACATTCCTCACAAAGATATATGAATTAAGCACAAGTTCAAATTGGACTCTCCCACATTTGATGTCATTCTCAAGAGAACAACATGAGCGACCTTTTTATTACTACAGGAGAAAGATTCTCTTGAACTTAACAAATTTGTATCCTAAATAATTTTCTCTCTTCTCGTCAGTTAGAAATAAAAAAGTCAAAACGAACGATCTTAATGTTAGATATATTAAGATGCATTACTTTCTTGAGAAAAATAATCATCAATAAAAACAATTCTTTAGGTTTAGTTACGAAAAAAGAGAATAGTTTTAGCCACATGGCTCAACATAAGAATTATATCTTCTATCCTTGTAGGACGCAAAAATTAAAGTTCTCGATCTTATTCCCTGCCAGTTACGGTTCTGAGGGGGAAAGGAGACAACTAAGAACATCTTATGGAGTTCCTGCAATATATTCACAAAGTGTAATCATGGGAAAATCAATATTTCAATTCTCAAAATAGTTTACTCATGTTCTAGTGATGAACACAAAGAGTTAAGAGATTAACCTATGAGAACATATGAGATATCTGTTCTCATCACCAGAAATATGGTAGCAAAGAACAAATCTCACAAAATAAGAAATACACATAATAATCGATAAAGATATGTATTGCAATCATCTTCAAAATAAAATGTAAACTCCAATCATTGCAAGATGATAGTGTTTGGAATAACTAATGTAAAACATATAAATAGGATATTCCGAGAGCTAGTGTTTCTCTTTAAACCAATAAGAATAAAATTACCGCAAGGTGTTAACTAGAGAATAAAAGGAAATCTAATTAGTTAACGCTGGAGACGTCATTGATTTTGAGGCCTTTGAGTTTGTCTTCAACAACATCCACGAACTCTACAGGGAAAATCTCTTCATTGAGAAGATTATTGACATGTGATTTCATGAGAACAAGGTCAGAGAAAACCTTTTCAACTCAGTTCTTAACATGTCTTGACCCTTCAAGGCTTCAACAAGTTGAATCCTTGCTTCTTCAAATTGTTTTAGAAAATCATAAATAACATTAGCTGAAACTGTATCTTCTTGCTCTACATCTTGATGATCATAAGGAAAGTAACAATCCACATCAGAATGATCCTCAATTAACAGTATTAGAAATATGGTTTTTGACTAGAGTTTTTTTCTTCTTCCCTTTTGACCAAATACCATTGCAATCATTACCAAGAGCTTCTTCCATGTTTTTGTGAGACGAGGTTTTTGACATGGGAGACATGCTTAATTTCATGAAGGACTTGAATGAGAGATCTCAACTCAAGTGTGTGGTATATATAAGGTGAACTCAAGAAGGTATTTCCAAAAATAAGGTCGGCTTTGTGACCACTTTCTGAAAGATAAGTTAAAGTAGGCAACTGAAGAGTTACCTTTTAAGTCAAACAGTTCGTGAACCATTTTATTATAAGAAAGTCTTAGCAAAACATAAACAACTTTATAAAAATCTCACAGACATCTTTTGTGGTCCTAAAAGGGTATTGTTGCACATACGAGCTCAATATTAATATGTGAAAGCCGCTTTTCTATAATCCAATATCAAATCCATCAATTTAGCTTAAGTTTAAGTAGTAACTCAGATGATTAGATAAATCTAAGAGCATAACTTATATCTTTGCTTGTTATGTAGAGATTCCCATGGATCATGTTCTCGTCTCTTTCTTAGGAGTCAGATAGGCAGAGAGAATATAATACAAAGAGCATAAGATTTGTTGATACCCACATCAAGTCATTACATTCTGGGCTTCAGTGATGTGGTTTCACCAAGTTAATGACTTAATACGAAGGCGCATAAAAGACAGTAATGATAAACATTTGTTTAATCATTGAACCATTCTACTCAATCAGTCATGTAACAGTTTAAGGTGGATACATCTCGTGGAGCATGGTCTCAACAAAGGGATATGCCAATTTTTGTCTTTCTTTAAAGTTGTTGGAACATAAGAATTCGACATAATATTTGAGAAGAATTGCAAACAATAAAGTTCAAGGATATAAAGTGTAAGGAGACATATAGTAGAAATATTTGAACCAAATAGAACACATGTTAATTAAAGATCCTCATCTTCCAGGACTTTTAATAAGATGAGGATCTAAACCTATGTTAATTAGAAATCACAAGGGTGAGTATTTTCACACTCACCACGAGGTACAAGTCAACGATTAGATTTATGCATTACTCTTCCTTTTGAGTTTTTACCCTTTGGACTAGAGAAGTTATTATAAAACTCATTTCCATCATGGAAGAAGATGAAGTTGGAACCTTTACCTGAGTTTGTCTATTTTTCCTTAAAGATACATGATAACTTGTTGAAGAGATTGTTGTACCCAGTTATCATCATGTTCATGTTATTCAGTTGAACAGTTTCCTTAGCCGGTATATCCATGTATTCCTTTGTAATGATATGATTAAATTTAGGAACCCATGTATTTGAAGGTTTCTTCCGTTCTTCTTGGAGTATTTTGTACCAACACTCTTGCTTTATGTTCATTTATTAGTGGAGTAAGCAAAACTGACATTGTTGGGATATGATGCTTTGATGGATCGATATCAGTTATTCTTGAATATTGAATATCAGTTACACCTTTTAGGATGAGATTCAAGGTGCTTTGGAGATTCTTGAATCGATTCTTCAACCTGAACTTACACTTCCTACGAACGTGTCCTTCTGTATCACAGAAGTAGCAAAGCTTCTGGGTTCTGATGGGATCCGAATGTGAGTTAACTTGACACAAGAAACTCAAGGACCTTTCATTTTTGGAGAGACTGTTTTTTTTAGGTTAGATAAATTAAATTGTTCATCCCTTATCAAAGTAGAGACACTTTGAGCATGATCTTCCGAATGAGATTTTGCTAGGACATCATCAGTACCATTGGCAATCACTTTTTCTAACTCCTTATTTTTTTCAGGAGCCAGGGATAAGGATCATTTTTCTGATTCACATATAGTGCTACAAGTAACAGAAGGAGCATCTGGTAGACGTATAAGTTCCAGGGTATTTTTCTCTAGTCACGACTCGAGTGAGATAATTTCTGAAAAATGCAGGGGATACCAAATACACCCAAAAAAAATTTGTTCGGCGATCGGTATAAACAAAACTTAGTACAATAGCATGCATACCAACTGAATGATCCTTGACAATTTGTATATAAGGTTTATATCTCAACCTCTGCCAAATCAGTATGTATAAAGACAGAGAGTCCGTGAACCTGATCTCTAAGCCGGGTACTTGGACCATCCCAAAAATCAATATCCAAGATCAATTTAGTCTTATCCAAATAATCCAATCGGAATTCTGTCAAGTGATTAAACTTGTTATCTATCTTCCATCAAGATACGAATTCTACAAGAAACAAGTCTTGTAATCGATTACAATTAAGCGGACATATCTACTTATACTGAATACATACAGACCTGTGTAAATCCATTATAAAGATAAACAATATATTGTGGAAAAGGAAAAACACAAGATAGCATAAATTTTGTAATAAGCCGCTACAGACACTATCCTACTATCAGACTTCGGACTGGAATGTAGTTGAGACCAAATCAGACCTTAGCTAACGTCCTTTATAGCGTAGAGTTGCTTCAGCAGAAGTGAAGACTTTTGATACCAATCTTCCTCTAACAGATAAGCCTATTTGATTTCCGTTTAGATCAAGGTGAGTAAATTTGTTTGCAATAGACAAAGCTAGCAAACCTTACCAATATGGAACTTATGAATCCCCAAGAGAATCCTAGATTCTTAATCACCTATTGAGAACAATCTTTAAAATATCAGCTAAGGTCAGTTTTCAGATATCAATCTTGAAGAATCACAAAGTCTGAGACGAAGAGAACTTTGCGATTATTATCTATCTTGCCTGAAAGAGATTACGAGAACCTCGATAACAGAGTAGGAAGATCAGGATACATGAACTATCAAGGTAAAGATAGTAGTACCTGGCTTCATGAATACCCCAAGCGAAGTCTTTTAGTCGTAGACCTAATTATGTTTCTCAGATGAAACGTAGGTCAATAGAGGACGACTCTAGAATCAACTGGAACATAAAATTTTATGGATTGATTTTCCCAGTTGAAAGAGCATCTATGTTTATAGTTTTTCCGAGACCAAGATATTCTTGAAAAACACAATAAAAGAATATACACTTTGGTCCCGGTACGGAACCGTGTATAGTGACCGTTAGGTTTGGCAAGTTAGCCAGAGACTAAAAACAATTTGATGTTCATTTAAACACCTAAAAGTTTAATTATGCACACACACAAGTGTTTAAGTGATCAATGAAGTCTTAAAAGTGTTTAAGAGAGTTCTAGCAATGTTAAACATATCAAAAAAAAAGTCTTTAAGTATTTGCTAAAATATAAACTGGGACAGTTGGTAGAGTGGTTCATGAAACGTAAGGCTTGTTCACGAGTCAGTGTGCTACGGTTCGTGAACCGGGTTCTTCAACCCTACTAGACTACCAAACTCAGTTGACAACTGTTCACCAACTGCTAGCCTATTATACCAACTTTGAAATTCAGCTCACCAGGTTGGCTAACTGTTAGCCTATTATAATAACTTTGAAATTCTTTCCACCACGGCTCGCCAATCGGGTTCGTGAAATGTACCCAACTGTGTTGTAGTAATTTCAATGCGGTAAATAAGGTGTTCGTTGCTCGGACTTGAAAAGAAAACAATTTTTAGATTTAAATTAAAAATAAAAGATAAAACAAATTCAAAATTCAAAATTATGTAAATATTATGGAAAGACCAGGGGTTAGGATTTCACCATTCACCAAAATTCATGTGATTCAATAATAATTATTATCATGAAATTCTAGACATTATAATTCAAATAAAAAACAATTGTGATTCTAATCATTGCCTAAATCAGATTTTCAAAACATCCATCGTTAATCTCAAGCATGAAATATCAAAAGCAATAAACCAAGCATATTTCATCAAGAGAAAACACAATTAATTAATAAAAATCATTTATTCAATTTTCATTCGGTGCAATTAATCATAAAAGGATTGCATAAATAAATTTAAATGAATTTTACCACATAACTTTTGGAAGAATGGCTTCCTCCATCACCCCTGGGATTGGGTTTAGCTCCTCATCCCAAGAACACACTCACAAGATAAATTCATGGCTAAAATAGGTGTTTTTATTGATGTATATAAGATGAAACAGGAATTAGCAACGCTGTAGAAGTGTTACAGTGTCACTGTTACAAAGGGGTAAGTGCTATTAATACTGTTGTAAACGATAAGCCTTTACCGCTGTAAAAGAACGACACTGGTATTGTTATTTAAGACTGCTGAAGAACGACTGACTATGTGAGTCTGTTCTTCGTGTTCTTCAGGATCTTCAATGGCAGCAGCAATATCTCCTGTAACTTCTTCTTCTCGTCTATCCTGAACTCTAAACTCTCTCCTAAGGGTTTCTAACCCTTCTATGACTTAAATCCAACTATTTATAGGATTTGAATCACCTTGAAACTCGATCAAACTCGTTGAAAATCTCCATTATTCTCTACGGGCAGTTTGAAGAATAATCCTCTTCTTGTTGCATTCCACCCTGTTTTTAGCTATTCTCTCGTCTCAAATATCTTCTAGGACTTGGACTCAACTTATTTGAAGTATATCCCACGCAAGAAAATCCCATAAATCTCTCTGACCAATCCCAAACCCTAAACAGAGAAGCCGTATCCTGTTGGGACTTTGATCAATTATTCCGACTTATCCAGCCCAATTGGATGGGTCTAGACGATTGCATTAGGCCTGTTATGTCTTCTAGAGTCCGTAGGTACCAAATATGCCCATTGAATCTCCTCCTAAGTCGCTCAAATCTCTGCTCAAAAACTGTTGTCGCTGCTGCCTTTTTTTCCCGCCAATTTCTGTTTTGAATTTTGAAGATGACCTCCCCCTATCCAGTTCCAGTGTCCCTTTAGTACATGCCCTGAAATGTGGTGCCCCTTATCCAAATTAGGGGTGCCTTTAGCAATTCTTCTGGGATGTTTTCCGCACTTTTCAGGGTTCCTCCGGGGTATTTCCGGTACACTTCTGGGGCATTTCCGGTACACTATCAACGACAATCCAAGGGCCACATTTTTAGCCAATTTTTGCTGCAAAGCCTTATTTATCCAAAAACACCTACAAAGAGATTAAAATCCAAAATAAGTACAACAATGGGCACTAACAATATACACAATTGAGATAAATTAGACACATAAATGCGTCTATCAAATACCCCCAAACTTATTATTTGCTAGTCCCGAGCAAATCAAAACTATAAAATAAAATCCTAACTCACTGTCGCAGGCATCGTCGATTGCATTTAGCGTATGCAATAAGCCTTTAAACCCCTAGGTGGAACTAGTGGCCGAGTTATAGTCTCGGGAGGGCTTACCAGAGATATACCCACAAAACCTGTACTCCAGACCTTAGCTATCTACGCAGAACCTTGGAAGACACTAAAGAATCTCCTTGGTTGGCATACTTATTGACTACAGGAAGAAGTACCCTGATGCGAAATTCCAATTGTTGTACACGAGTTTGCACTCAAGCATACTAAAATTCATATAAAGTGACAGAGCTCTACTCAGATAGTTGCACTATGGACATCATATTCGGAGACAAAACTAATCACATGGATAGATCAAGAAGATGGATATAGAAAAACATATATGCTTTTGATGTTTACTAAGTGAACGGCGTTTCCCATATCTGTCTGAAGGCCTCCGCCAAAATGAACCTATCCTAATGGATTGAGATATTAGTCTGACTAATATCAACACACTGGCATATACAAGGGTACCAGTGGTCGATAACCTAACTCTAGGTCAACACAACTGGCATATACAAGGGTACCAGTGGTCGACTTTATTGAATTTATTCCTTTTGGTCAAATGGTCTGGTCTCAGTTTCTTTCTTTCTTCTTTTTTTTTTCTTTTTTTTCAACTTTTTTTTTTCAACATTTTTTTTTGTGGTATCTCAATCACTCTAATTCACCCTAGCATTGGTAACAACTTGAATCGTGAGCCCCACCCAATCACTTAGAGTAACATAGTTTAAAAACAAAATAAAATAAAAATAGAAGTGAAAAGGACTCAACGAGATATGGTGAAACTATCATGTTATTTCTAACACCTGAGCTCTGTGCTTTTATGAATAGACTCTTCTAGATGTTGCCATCTAATCATATTGGTTCCTCAACTCCTACAACCAAAATGCTTCCATCCACTTAGATTAGTTAGTGCAATCCTCAATAGGCATAAATTTCTAGGTTCTGGAGTTTATTTATTCATACTGCAACTAAAAAGTTTATCCCATACCCCCAAACTTAAATCTAACATTGTCCACAATGTTCTAAAGATAAAATTAAAAGCATGAACAAGGAGAAACTGTTACCATTTGAAGCAAAAGAGATAAGGAAAGATATTACCGTGTTGCATGAGATTGGGTTACCTCCCAATAAGTTCTAAGTTTAATGTCTTCAGCCAGACTTAGGAAAGATTAGTCACCTCGAATCATATAGTAACAGTCGAAATAACTGTGGGTCTTCAAAACCAAATAGAGCTGACCAAAGGAAATTGCAATGAACCAAGAAAGTGAACAAGACTAGCATGCCCTTACTTAGTTTCCTGATTAAGAAATTTATATCTAATTGTGGTTCAGGTTCAGGTTCTAAGAAAGGGTCTAAATAAAATATTTTCATTGGTTGCGTTTCTTCATAGGTGGGATCTGAATCATTAGGTCCTAGAGTCTGGAAAAACTCAAATATGATCTTAGAAGCGCACAATAATAACCTAAATAACTGAGGATCCTCTAAGTCAATAATATTTGACTTACATAATTGACCACAATGAGAGTAGTGGTCATTCTTAAGCAAATGTGTCGATTCTAATTTCCTAAAGCATTTAGGTTTAGTATCACAACTTAATATTCGACACATTTGGAATATAAACGTTCCCACAATTGGAAGAAAACTATTTGGTGGGAAAACAAAGTCAATCTGGGGATCATAGCCTGGGCAAACCACATCAACCAGAGGATGGGTTTCTAACGACTGAACTTTTTCCTGGACATCATTAGGCTCGGGAAAACGAGTATGAAGGTAATCTTGTAAAATGGTCGAGGCACAGATATCAAGTCCTAAGTGTGGGGACTTTCTGAGAGTTAAAGGTAAGGCACTGGGGAAGTGATAATCACCCCCAAACTTAGAGTTTTCAGTGTCTCTAGATAGACCTCTAATTATTTCTTGAATTTCCGTATCTTCAGAGTCCTTAAAATATTCAAGAGATTATTCTAAGTTATTATCAGGTAGTGCATCTTTAATCATCTCGACGGGTCTATCTTCTTCTTCCAAGACTATTGTTTCTAATTCGCTAGACTCTAAAACATTATTTTCGAAATGAACCCGTTCCTCTAAACCACTATCGGCTTCGTAATCAAAAGGAAAAACTACATCGTCTAAAACGGTAGTATCCCTAATCAAATCCTCGTCCTTTTGAATAGGTGAATAATCATAAAAATTATTTGGATTTGAACTAGAAATAATATAATCACTATACAGCTCAATTGGATTACTAGACTCCTGATCACTATGCCTACATATTTCAGATTCTTCATTACTGCTATCCTCATCATTATAATAGTACAAAGATGATTGCACCTTATCTAAATAAGTAGTGTCTTTTATTCTAGCCTCGTCCTCTAAATTAGGCAAATATTCACTATTGATATCAAGGGCAGAATTAGAAACCCTATTTTGGAAATTTAGATTATTTCGAGCAGCATTAGCTAACTGTTCATTTTCTGCCTCTAGACATGCCTGAATTTCACTGAGCATAACACTTATACGTTCACCACTCTCGTTTATCATCTCAGAATATCGTGTACACTCTTCTTTTGAACTACTCATTGCAACTAAACGTTTATACGTCCTTTCAATCCGTTGTCGGGTCTCTTCTAGAGATGGAACAGGTTCAGAAATATCATAATCAGGACTAGTTTCCAAAAACGAGTAACCAGTACTACAGTGTTCCTGATTTTCTTGCTCGTAAGACCAATTCGCGTGTGGATAGTAATTGGGCTCACCATGGTATGAACCATAACCTTGAAAAGGTTGGCGTTCCCAACTACTATTCCCACCATGGTCATAAAAATGATGATGTCCATATTGAAATTCAGATCGATACTCATTGTATTGGATTCTATCGTACCAGTTCGACATTCTTAATTGCAAGGGAATTCTACACAATCACAAACAAGGCTGACTCGACCAATCAAACCTATAAAATCTAGCAAACAACAAGCATGATGGCTCCACTTAGATTGTTTCTAGACCAACTTCTATTCCTTCGAAAAGGAATTCGTTACAATTTGAGCACACCCCTATGGAATCAATCCGCGTCAAAGTAAGTTGAATTGAGGCGAGGGAAGCTCAGTGGAGCTTTGATACCCAAGGCCTCACCGCTATCACAAGGCGGCGCAGTCACGCATTCAACTCACAGAAACCATCATGAACTTTGAAGTGTGCTTAAAGAGCAACCAATATTTTTCGAATGAGTTTCCTATTAAGCTCATTACCCTAGCGGTCTTGTTCTATTCCAAATTTTAAATCTTAGGTTCACGTTCGGTTTTGTTTTCCTAAGACGGGCAAGAAGGAAACGGTGATGAAATCCGAGTCCTTATCTTGATTTGGCCAGGCCTTGCCCTTTACTAGGAAATTAAAAACAGTCCAAATTCGTCCTCAATCAATGAATCACCTTAAGGAATACAGTAACTCGCTTACAGGATATTCGCGAGTGTTTCGATGGACTTACCTCCCGTACCAGACGGGGGATGAACCGTTCAAGTCGACTCGGGCCACGACTCGTATGTCATGTACGAACCCGAGGGGCCGAGACGATATAGTAATCGTCGTCCTTCCCTGCACACAGTTTATATAATTTTTTTTTTTTATTAATAATAAGACCCTTCCGTAGGGTTAAAAAAAATGTCCCAAAATCCAGAATAAAGTCCAAATAAAAAGTCCAAAAATTACAAAAATTATGAAAAATAAAGCCTATTTACAAATTCTAAAAATAAATAAATAAAAGCTATATACCAAAAAAAATAATAATAAAAATTACATCCTAAAAAAAAATTATGTCTTTTTTTCTTCTCTTTTAGCTTTAAGCTTTTTGTTCCCAAGTCCTTAGTATTCCACTTCGAACCTGTAAATCAAAGACACAAAAAGAAACATAAAAAGGAACAAATAATAATAAATAAAAAAAATTAAACCTAAATAACAAATCTATATACAAGTCCGCGTCGGCGGCGCTATTTTGTTGTAGTAATTTCAATGCGGTAAATAAGGTGTTCGTTGCTCGGACTTGAAAAGAAAACAATTTTTAGATTTAAATTAAAAATAAAAGATAAAACAAATTCAAAATTCAAAATTATGTAAATATTATGGAAAGACCAGGGGTTAGGATTTCACCATTCACCAAAATTCATGTGATTCAATAATAATTATTATCATGCAATTCTAGACATTATAATTCAAATAAAAAACAATTGTGATTCTAATCATTGCCTAAATCAGATTTTCAAAACATCCATTGTTAATCGCAAGCATGAAATATCAAAAGAAATAAACCAAGCATATTCCATCAAGAGAAAACACAATTAATTAATAAAAATTATTTATTCAATTTTCATTCGGTGCAATTAATCATATAAGGATTGCATAAATAAATTTAAATGAATTTTACCACATAACTTTTGGAAGAATGGCTTCCTCCATCACCCCTGGGATTGGGTTTAGCTCCTCATCCCAAGAACACACTCACAAGATAAATTCATGGCTAAAATAGGTGTTTTTATTGATGTATATAAGATGAAACAGGAATTAGCAACGCTGTAGAAGTGTTACAGCGTCACTGTTACAAAGGGGTAAGTGCTATTAAGACTGCTGTAAACGATAAGCCTTTACTGCTATAAAAGAACGACACTGGTATTGTTATTTAAGACTGCTGAAGAACGACTGACTATGTGAGTCTGTTCTTCGTGTTCTTCAGGATCTTCAATGGCAGCAGCAGCAGCAGCAATATCTCCTGTAACTTCTTCTTCTCGTCTATCCTGAACTCTAAACTCTCTCCTAAGGGTTTCTAACCCTTCTATGACTTAAATCCAACTATTTATAGGCTTTGAATCACCTTGAAACTCGATCAAACTCGTTGAAAATCTCCATTATTCTCTACGGGCAGTTTGAAGAATAATCCTCTTCTTGTTGCGTTCCACCCTGTTTTTAGCTATTCTCTCGTCTCAAATATCTTCTAGGACTTGGACTCAACTTATTTGAAGTATATCCCACGCAAGAAAATCCCATAAATCTCTCTGACCAATCCCAAACCCTAAACAGAGAAGTCGTATCCTGTTGGGACTTTGATCAATTATTCCGACTTATCCAGCCCAATTGATGGGGTCTAGACGATTGCATTAGGCATGTTATGTCTTCTAGAGTCCGTAGGTACCAAATATGCCCATTGAATCTCCTCCTAAGTCGCTCAAATCTCTGCTCAAAAACTGTTGTCGCTGCTGCCTTTTTTTTCCCGCCAATTTCTGTTTTGAATTTTGAAGATGACCTCCCCCTATCCAGTTCCGGTGTCCCTTTAGTACATGCCCTGAAATGGGGTGCCCCTTATCCAAATTAGGGGTGCCTTTAGCAATTCTTCTGGGATGTTTTCCGCACTTTTTCAGGGTTCCTCCGGGGTATTTCCGGTACACTTCTGGGGCATTTCCGGTACACTATCAACGACAATCCAAGGGCCACATTTTTAGCCAATTTTTGCCGCAAAGTCTTATTTATCCAAAAACACCTACAAAGAGATTAAAAACCAAAATAAGTACAACAATGGGCACTAACAATATACACAATTGAGATAAATTAGACACATAAATGCGTCTATCAAACTGAACTTGCGGTTTTCGAACTGGTTCACCAACCTTTCTGTATTTTTGAAACTCATATATCTATGGTTTGTGAAAAAGCGGGGGTCTAACAACACCACCCAATATTTCGCTTAGCAATCTGTATGGACTAACTCCGAAATACTTTGCTAGAGAATCAACTAGACAGTCAGACTCAATCTAGATAAAAGTATCTCAAGGAGTTAATATCTCTCTCTTGATTTGATTTTTACTCAAGCTAAAAACAATAGCGAGTCTTTATCAAATACAAGGAATACTTGGACGGTACCAAAGACCAATGTCCAAGGATCAATCAATATCAATCAACAACCAAAGGTTGGATTTCCAATTGATGATGACGAACGCAACCTGTATTATTTCAATTATATAAAATATAATGCGGAAAAGAAATAACACAGACACCGGAAATTTTGTTAACGAGGAAACCGCAAATGCAGGAAAAACCCCGGGACCTAGTCCATATTGAATACACACTTTATTAAGCCGCTACAGACACTAGCCTACTGCAAACTAACTTCGGGCTGGACTATAGTTGAACCCCAATCAGTCTCCCACCGATTCAAGGTACAGTTGTACTCCTATGCCTCTGATCCCAGCAGGATACTGCGCATTTGATTCCCTTAGCTGATCTCACCACAACCAAGAGTTGATGCAACCAGAATCGTAGACTTGATAATAAATGAATCTGCCTTACACAAAAAAAGTCTATCAAAGGATAAATCTGTCTCCCACAGATAAACCCTAGTTTTGTTCCGTCTTTTGATAAATCAAGGTGAACAGGAACCAATTGATAATCCGGTCTTATATTCCCGAAGAACAACCTAGATTAATCAATCACCTCTCTACAATCCTTCCTGACTACACAAGCGGATTGTCGAGGAATCAAAAACAGTGAGACGAATATGTTTGTGACTTCTTTATCTTTCCTATCGGATAACTCTCACGATCTCAAGTCAATCAATCGATTGTACTCGTACGATAGAAGATGCAAGATCAGATCACACAACTACGATAAAGTAGTATCGGTCTGGCTTCACAATCCCAATGAAGTCTTTAAGTCGTTAACATGATTTTAGAGAAGAAAATCAAAGGTTAATGGAGACCGACTCTAGCGGGCGCACTAGTGGCACACAGACGTATGGGGATGAGTTTTGCACAATGCTAGATGTCTCCTTTATATAACCTTCAAATCAGGGTTTTTCCTTAGTTACAAAGCAATCCTTATGCACCGTTAAATGAAAACCTGATTTAGATTCAAGCTAGTATTTCTCAACCGTTAGATCGCAAAACCTAGCTTGTCACACACATTTTGGTAAATGTTTACTGGGTTCGTGAAAACCATGCCCAAACGTGTACGTGTATGTTGGTTCAACATAGTAACCCAAAAAGGTCAACCATATGAGCATTTCATATTAACCTTGTTCTTCTTCACCATAACTAGTTCAATTAACTCAAATGAACTAGTTAAAGAGTTGTTCAATTGCTATGAGATCTTATGTAACTACACAAGACACAATTGAAACAAAGATGATTCGATTCGATTGAATCGGCTGATGAACTTTATAGCCACGGTTTGCATAAAGCATTCCTTAGTAATTTAAGTTTCATGTTCAGAGCACATCTTTAGATCATAACCTCTTAAGTTCACAAAGAAGTTCGCGGACTTAAGTTAATCGGTTGAGTTTTCCAAACTCAGCAGAAATTCTCGGAAAGAGAACTTCCGCCAGTTCGCGGACTGAGTTTGCGGACTTAGCACACAAACGAGTTTTGGAAAATCCATCAGAAATTCTTGGTCGAGAACTTCCGTCAGTTCGCGGACTGAGTTCGCGGACTTGGCAAGCCAATTCCACAATCCTCCCGATTTCTCTTGATCAACAAAATTCGAAAACTTCGGTTCAAGGAATACATGGTTATGTAATCTACACTCTTATTTCAATCATTGAGACATTCTCAGAGGACGCTAGGGGTGGCAACGGATAAATATCCGTCGGATATTAGCAATACCGATAAGGTTAAGGTTAAGGGTTATCAGATATCCGGTATCCGATAATATCCGGCGGATACCAAAAATTCCAATTCGATAAGGTTAAGGTTACGCTATCGGATATCGGATTTTTTTTCGATAAAATCCTGTAACTAGGAAAAAAACTTAAATCCATAGTTTTTTGTCTTTTTGTGTTCAAAATGTTCAGTGCAAAGTACAAACCAACACAAGCAAAATGTTTAAAGTTTACTGACTTTACTCCCAGTCTAGTGAATGCAAAAGAAAGTACAGAAAAGCAAAGAAAGTACACAACAACAAAGCCAAAAAAAGAAAAACAACAATAGAGGCTAACAATCAACACTGAACAGGCTAGTGAGGATCTTGCTTGGATGACTAGTTGGATGTTGCACCATTGCATCAACTTCAGTCCATGATTTCCATATCTGCAATCACAAACAATAACTTAAAAAGCATATTTAAGAAACAAAAAACAATTCACAAGCAGTTGTGTCATGTCAAGCAGTAAACATTAAACAATAACATCCATCTATGGTTGCATGTAAAACTTGTTTGTGTGCAATGCATATGCAAACACCTACATAATTGACTAACATGAACTAGCTATAACTATAATTGCTAGATAACCAAAATGCAATACGTGGACAAGGAACTACTTATAGTTAGTTGGAAAATGCAACAATGGATGTCAGCTTTCACATTAGAATAGTGGATACAACACTACACCGATCATTGGATTAGGCAAAAGGAGACTACGTACTACTAAATCCCTCTCTGTAATTTTCGGTGTGTTATTACATTTAACTTTTTACTTGATAACTATTTCATTTGCTAAAAAGGTGTCAGTGAAGGTAGTGACAATTGTCACTACCATATTCCAGAACACCAGATACACATTTCCCTTCGCGTACATGCTAATTTCATAGATAATATCAATTAAGCTAGTAATTTAAGGAAGAAATAGCAAATGCAACTGTCAAATGAGCTAGTGGTAGCTAATGTGCAACTTGGGAATAAACTAATTCAAAGTAAAACAATACAACTGCATAAGTTAGTCCGTAAGCTCACTATACTAATAGCCTGCAAACAAAATCATAGTTTTAAATCCCCAAAACAACAAGTAGCCTAAAGTGCAATTCAGGCATAATCCATGAAACTCATCTTCAAAAAACCTCCAAATTCACAAAAACAACAAGAATTATGATCTATGAATAACAATACAACTGCACTGAGACCCTACATTCAAATAAACCAACTTAGTGAGTAGCAAATCAATTTCAACACCAGCAATTGAAATGAAATAATATGAGGGGTTATTGCAAAAATCATCAATAAATCATCAACACACAATACTTGGATAAGTTTATGACAAATCTAACAGAGGGTCTTCAGTAATTTGATTGGAATCCCTAACTTAACTGAAAAAGGATTTTTTTTTCAATTTCAATTTCAATTTCAAAAGATGAAAAACCTATATACTTGAAAACCTAACTTTCTCTATTCCGCTCTATATCCTTGAACCGAATTCGGTCGTAATGAAAAGCTAAAACGAGAATAGAATCGATTCTAAAAAACAAAGAAACATTCAAACATCAAACATGCAATCGATTTGGGGAAGAAAAAAAAAACAATTTCGAAACATAAATCATTAGATTCGTTACTCACTTCTTCTCTGAGAATCTCTGACCATCAATCGGTTTTATTCACGATCAAATCTTTTCTTTATCGATAACTCACTCCCTCTCTCTCGATCCAACTGACTGACTCTGTCGATCTCTGTGTGTTGAGAGTTGTTGAGAATGAAAAAAATCAGTATAAGGTTAATTTTATCGACGACAGATAACACCTGGGGGTTAGGAAATTACTAGTACACCCCTAGGCTTATCGGATGTCGGATATTAGGCTGGGTTTGGTAATGCTTTTATTTTTGCAAAAGCACTTTCAAAACCTATATATGTCAATAATTTTTGAAATTGGTATTTGGTAAAAAAAAATCAAAGTGCTTTTTAACCAAAGCACTTCCAACATTCCTTAATTTTTAAAAACTGGGGAGGAGGAACTTTTAAAAGCTACAAAAGCATAAGCTTTGGTCCCACCAAAACTTAATGCTTGGTTTATCTTTTTTGTCCCTATATTATTTTGTAAATGACAAAAATTATCCTTAAATATATATACAATCAATTTTTATTCTTTAAATATTATTATATTTTATTTTCAAATTATTGTATAATACCATTTCATTTAATTTATGTTCGTTGAGAATAGTTCATGTCCAAGTTGCAGCAAACCTATGGACATCTTTGGTGATCATGCGCTTCATTGTTCTAAGGATATTGGGTATAAGTTTCTCCATGATGTTGTTCGTGATGTTGTCATCGACATTTGCTACAAACCCAATGCACCAGCGCGCAAAGAGGTTTCTCTTGGTCTTCGTTCGGATGATGATAGAAATCTAAAGCCTGTTGATATTCTTGTTTTTAACTGGGAAAATGGGCAAGATGTTTGTATGGATGTCACAGGTGTCTCTCCATTCATTGTGGGGTCCGCTCTTTTGCCCCTGAAAAGGCTATTTCTGGCGCTGTTTCTCGTAAACGTGCCAAGTATTTGGACAAGTGTGTTGCACATGGGTATGGTTTGGGTGTTCTGGCTTTCTCTACTTTAGGGGGAGATTGGCGAAGATACTCTTGTATTTTTCAAACGTTTACAGAATTGTTTGGTGAGCAATGACGCTAGTAGCGGCTTAGGTAGTTTTAATTTTTATAGATTAGGCGTTGCAATTCAAAGAGGAGTTGGAGCCCAGCTTGTTGCTAGGTTACCAACCAAAAGCTTTGTATGAGTTTTTATCATGATTTGATTTTTTCTTTAAAAATCAAACTAAAACTAGTTTTAATTTATCAAAAAATAAAATTAAAACACATTTTAAATAATTACTTAATTTAGTTTGATTTTTGTTAGAAAAATATATATATTAAAAGTGGTTAAGTAAAAAAAAATTTAATAATATATAATTATTGTTATTATTAGTAAATCTAATATTTAATAATAAAAAAAAAATTATTTTTAACCCCAATAAAATTGAATAGAACTATTTTTAGAGATATGTCTGTTTTGTCATTTGCACAACAGCAATGGTTGAATCTGGTATTTTACCAAACACACTTTGGTTGCGTTTTTTTAATCAGCTTTAACTTTAATTAATATTTTACCAAACGTCTAACTGTTTTTTTCTCACAGCACATCACCGCAACGCACAACAGAGAAGTGCTTTTACAAAAGCTGCAGCAACACCAAACTAAGCCTTAGCCTAACAGAATCAGCCAAATCCGATTCTGATAGGGTTAGGGGGCTAATTCCGATAACATATCCGGTTCCGATATCCGATATGTCGGATTAAATCCTATAGGATGTCGGATTTTCGGAAACGGATCTCGGATTTCGGCTATCCGTTGCCAGCCCTAGAGGACGCTATGTAGACGTTATTCACAGACCGATTCACGTCATACCAATTCTCAAAGTGATTTAAAATTTTCATGACTTTCGTCACTAGGTGAAGATAAACTTGATCAAAGCGAAACGCTTTGCCAACACATGATTTCGAGATATAGATAGGCGAGATATACTCGGTTCGAAATATCAAATGTGTATGATCTAGTATATAGCATATAACTTTTGTCTCATAAGAAGTAGGAGATAAAAGAGATAGACTTTTGAGTGATAGATAAGTTCAAGTCTCCACATACCTTTTTGTTGATGAAGTTCTGCGGTTCCTTGTATAGATCTTCGTCGTTGTATGATGAATCGCCATGAAGTCCTTGAGCTCAACTACACTTTTTTATCCTAGTCCGAGACTTAGCTATGTAGGCTAGAAATCAAGACTTATAGTTTTGATCACTAACATTGACAAACATGCTTGAGATAGCAATGCATGCGAGGTTGACCGAGCTATGCGCTAACAGTTTGCAAACTGGTTTGCCAACCTACCCTAAGCAGAAATATCATAAGTTTATATTTCTCTCTTATGATGTTTGAAACATTCCCAAGTGATAAAATCATTTGCATGAGAAATTTTCAATTGATCCACAGATTAATTCATAGAACTAATATTGTTAAGGACCGTTAAACATCTTTGCTAAATCATATTTTGAGATTTTTCACAAGACAAGCTTGACTCGAAACTTCTTCTTTATAAATCTACTACAAATCAGATGTCTCAACAGATAAAATGGTAAGATAGTGGGTAAATTAGAATGGTTCAGTCTTCACATACCTGATACAGAAGTTTTCCAAATGTCTTCGTCGATCTCCAGTCTTCAAGGGTGTTGACTGATACTCAGACAACTACAAATTCTAACCTAGTCCGAGACTCGACTTAGTAGACTAAAAATCATGATATAGTTTTGATCACCTAACGACAACAAGCTTGAGATAGCAAAACTTGTAGGTTCAACCAAGCAATGCTCTAACAATGTCCTTATCCACCAGGGCCTTTTCTCCGAGAAGAATCCTTATTCGTGAATCTTTTTCATTAACATTAGCAATGAAAGTGTTGACTTTGTTTTTCGGCTTGTTGACCTCATAAGCCTGAATTCTGAGGTGTTTAAGAATTTTAGCACTTTCTTTGACTACTTCCCTTTCGACTTCCGAGTCAGACTCATCAGTGAGATAAAAGGGATAACAATTGTCAACACTTGTCTGTTTCATGAAAACAGAATGTTCGTTAATTTTCAAGAAGGAGGAAGATCCGATCTCGTTAATAGAATCCATAAAAACATTTTCGACAACTGGTAATACGCAATCGGATGTTGAACTCTTGTTCACAAATTCAAGTCGATATAAATACAGACTTGTTAGGTCTAACGATATTTGAATACTCTAGCACCAATTGAAAAGGTGAGGGTACCAAGTACACCACCAATTTTTCATAAAACAACTTGTATGGACAAAACCTAATATAATTGCAAGTAGATTTAAAGTAAAGATCCTTGAATAATATGTATATAGAGTTTTTTTATATCTTCCACAATCAATGTGTCTAGGATAAGAACCCGTGATCCTGATTTTGTAAAAGAGTTCTTGGACGATCTCACAAATCAATAACCAAGATCAATGTAGATGTATCCAAATAAAAAAAAAATCTGAATTCTGACAAGTATGAAACTTGTAATTTATTTTACAAGGTACGAATGCAACAAGAACAAGTCTCATTATTGATCACAATTAATAAGGACTTAAACTACCTAGATTAAATACGTACTACTTGTGTTATTCCTATTATAAAGATAAAATAATACAATAGGGAAAAGGAAAAGCACAAGATACCTGAAGTTCTGTTAACGAGGAAAACTGCACCCGCTGAAAACTCGGGACCTCGTCGAACTTTGGATACCAAATTGTATTAAGACGCTACATACTTCAGACTGGAATGAAATTGAGACGAATTAACCCTATAATAAATTCAGATGCATTAATGCACATCACTCCTCTTGAACCTCACAAAGCTCTACACAATTGATTTCCTTAGCTGACGTCCTTTACAACCTAAGAGTTGTTTCAACCTAAATGAAGAATTTTGATACAAATATTCCTCTAATAGATAAGCCTATTTTATTTTCATGTTGACCTTTAATCCGCGTTTGAAACTTTGTTTGCAACAGACAAAGTCTAGCAAACCTCACAAATCTGAAACACTTAATAGTTGAGAAGCCTGAATTACTAACCACCTCTTAGGAACAATCTAAACAAACAAATAAGGAAGAGTTATATCTATCTACCTTGAGGAATCACGAAGTCTAAGATGAAGAAAACTTTGCGATTTCTATCTATCTCATTCCTGATTGGAGATTCACGAGAACCTAAACAATCAATAAGAACAAGATCATTATACAAGAACAATCATGTAAAATGTTGTCGAACCTGGCTTTACGAATCCCTAAGTGAAGTTTTTAAGTCGTGAACATAATCATATTTTTAGAAAAAAAAACTAGGTTAACATAGGACGACTTTAACAAGCGACTAGGATACTAAAGTGTCAGGGATTGAGAAGTCATGTTGTATGAGTCTCTCTATTTATATATTTTTAAGTCTCTAGGTAGCTTTGAATTCAAGCTAAGATAACTTGAGATTCAAGCAAACACTTCCTCAGTTTAGATGAAATTCTTATTAGGAATTTATGTCAGCATGTGAGAAGTTCGCCTTAAAATTACACAAAAGAATATACAATATGGTCTAGGGTACTGGAACCATGAACAATGATAGTTCATGGAAAATATGGCTTATGAACTTACAAGCATAAATCATGTTCATTAACACTCAAGACTTAAACCATGATTCATAAACACAAAGTAACTTAGTGAACAAAGTTGTCTTAGAAATTTTATGATATTTGTAGCAATCCCAAACATATTTCTGAGAATATTTTATGAGAATATGCTTAGTTTGATACTGGGTAGGTATGCGTACCCTAAAGACCAGTCCGTGAACTCAGGCTGTTGGGGTACGCCTACTGGGCATGTGTACCCTTAGTCATTCACGAACTCATGCCATTGGGGTACGTGTACTTCTCTCTTATTCATGAACTCATAACCTAGTACGCGTACCTACCCCATTCCGGGAACCCAGATCAATAGGTTACACGTGCAGGCAGTGGCAGAGGCAGCTGGAAGCAAGGGTGTGCAATTTCACACCCAACCCAGCTCACTTTCAAGCCTAAATTTTTAAAGAAATTGGAGTTGCAATCCCATTTAAGCATACTTGCTACCCCTAAAAATATTTTGCTCCCCCATATACATATTTTTAACTCCGCCCCTGCGTGCAGGGTATGCGTACCTACCTTGTGTCCAAAATTTCAGTAATTTTAAAAATTCTCTTTAAACAATTTGAACATTGGTAATCGCCATATATAATGAATATCATTGCTTGGGCAATTTCCAAATGATTAATTTGAAACAAAAATAGTTCATGAACAATAAACTGTTCTTAACCAAGATTGTCAAAGATCTACAACATCCATTGTTTGAATCATATTTCAAGAGATTTATCAAGACATGCTTGACTCGAAATTTCTTTTTTGCAATATAAAGTCTACTAAAATAATATAACATGGTCTCATAAGATAAAATGGTAAATGTTGTGAGTAAATAAGATGGTTCAGTCTTCACATACCTCTTTGTCGATGAAGTTCTTCAAATGTCTTTCGTTCGATCTTCAGTTTTTGAGGGTTATTCAATGATGTCTGATACTCAACTACCATACTCTAATCCTAGTCTGAGACTTGACTTTGGTAGACTAGAAATCAAGATACGGGTTTATGCATCCAATATTACCACCATCATCGTCTTTTGTTTTCGGTTTCATTGTTTTTTACTTATGTTCGTTGTAATAATCGAGAAAAAGTCGTTTATCATAAGCATGATCCATTAATTATCTCTTGTCTCTTAATCATCGTCATTGTTGATGACTAAATGCAAGCACGATTGTAAGACAGGTGGGGTAGAAAAAATTAATGCATAAGCATATAATAAGGCACATTTGTTGATGAACATGATTGAATTTTTTGATTGCAGTTGATCAAGATCACCTTATCAACTTAAACCAGTTCACTTGGTATACAAGTATTAATAAAAGATAACGAGTAGATAATGCAAATCTTAACTTTTCTAGGGTTTGGAATTTATAGAAAAAAAATTATTCGTTTGCTTAAAACTGAATATCAAATAAGGTTCTTCACTTTACATCTATGATCTCCTACTCTTACTCCTCTTGATTAAATTCTTAGTTTTCTATGAAAGGTTATCTTCCTAGCTTAATATCCTTCAAAGAAGTTAGGAGTCAATGATTTTTTTTTCTTTTAATTTTTTGATCGGAATCCAAGGTATCCATTGTGACTAATAACCACGGTAGTTGTTCGCCTATTTGTTTCACATGAACAAAAACAGTTGAGCAAGCACCATTGCTATAGCTTTCACTTCCACCACCTATCTCCTTCTAAATAGATCAATGAAATGACCAATTTTGATAGCCATTATTCACCATCTTCGTATCATATACTCTTTCATTTTTGTTTCAAAACTATCTTCAAACCCTTGAATTAATTGAAACTTGACAAAAAAATTCCATCACCATTTAGCGTGAGTTCATTCAATGTCGTTACTCATTTCAGTATTCAATTTCTTAAATTTCTCAGGGTTTGGATTTATAACAAGTTTGATCAAACATATTATCTGATTTATATACACACGAATTTATAACAAGTTTGATTTATATACACACAAATTTATGATTTAACTGGATGTTTTTCATTATATTTTATTTCTCGTATTATTTGTTAGTGACTAAGCCAAATGCATCCTAGAAAAAACTTTTGTGCCATGTCATGAAATATATTATCCGTTAGATATATATGATCCTAAGGTTATTACGCTTTGTCAAATAATTTTTTAAAAAGCTTTTGTCACTCGACCCGGACCCTTTTTGTAAAATGAAACCGAAGGCAAATGTGCAATTTGATAAAAATATTGGAAATCTTTGGTGTCCATGGTTAGTCTTTTTCATTGGACAAAATTGTCCCTCCCTTTTAGTCTAATTATTATGTATCCTATTTTTCAGGGTTATAATTGGAAAACAAATTAGAATATAACATATCTAAAAATTCGTGCCTTAGAGTTTTACAAAATTTATCTCGTTGATTTTTTTTAAAGAGATCCACACAATGAGTACAAACAACAATTTAAATATAGAGTTTTTACGAAAAATTTCGGAGGTGTTTATCCATTTAGGCACAATTTTCGAAAATTGGATGCATAGCCATTATGCAAACCACCACAAATGATGCATAACACATTATGCAGCCATACTTTGATTTGTGCGTCAACTAATTTTCCATTACAACTAATAAAATAATAAAACGATGTACTCCCTCCGTTACAGGAAAAATGATACTTTCACTTTTTCAATTTGACCTATTTCTTAGAAAATGTCAGGGAAATTTTATTTTCCAATCCCATTGCAACAATGTTTCGTTTTTCTTCGGTCGACCCTCCGCACTGTGGCAGCGATGTTCTAGTTTAAAGAGATAGTTTCTATCCATACAACTTTTGGTGAAGCAAAATGTTTTTGCTTGACTTTTGTTTCTGGAGAAGCAGAAGTACTTGTACTTTTAGTAACCGAAGATGTCTTTTACTCATACTTCTCTTCTCCACAGAGTTTTTTTTTTTAGCTTGCTTGTTGTGTATCTTGGCTCTGCTACTTTTTTTTTTTTTTTTTTATAGGTAAGGGCCTTCAAAAAGGCTAATGATCCCCCTCAACAGTTGGAATAATCCAAACCGGAGGATCATACCAGTACATAGAGGAATCGTTCAACTTTGCCCATTGAGCAAGCTCATGTGCAACAGAATTACAAAAACGAGGTTGAAAGGAAAAAATGCAAGCTACTAAACTATAAGAAAAAAGGAGAATGTCATCAAGTCCAAGCACTATGGTGCTTGGTATCCCTTCCCTATCCCTCATATGTAGGGAAGGGATAGAAGGCGGAAGGAAACCTCACTATGGTGCCCTCTTTTCCCTTTCCTACATGATAGGCTACTCAGTAGCCGTATGAATAGTGCAAAACGGCTACTCCGTAGCCGTATCAGTCAACTTGTTGACTTGACCAATACGGCTACTGAGTAGAAGTTTTATAGGTTTAAGTCATCATAAATTGCTCGGACTTCCCACTTCTTCTTCTTCTCTAGTTTTTCATCCTCTCAAAACCCTTTTAAACCCCTTTTATCCCCTTTCTATTTTCATAATGATTCATTGCGATTCGTTGGCTTAACTTAAAAGGGTTTCATCGTTACTCCAAGGTGAAACAAATCCATTCTTCAATTTCGAATTTCATCCAAAAAATCATCTAAGGTGAGTGATTCTAGTTTTTTCAATTTCGAATGAACTGTTGTACTCCTATGCCTCTGATCCCAGCAGGATACTGCGCATTTGATTCCCTTAGCTGATCTCACCACAACCAAGAGTTGATGCAACCAGAATCGTAGACTTGATAATAAATGAATCTGCCTTACACAAAAAAAGTCTATCAAAGGATAAATCTGTCTCCCACAGATAAACCCTAGTTTTGTTCCGTCTTTTGATAAATCAAGGTGAACAGGAACCAATTGATAATCCGGTCTTATATTCCCGAAGAACAACCTAGATTAATCAATCACCTCTCTACAATCCTTCCTGACTACACAAGCGGATTGTCGAGGAATCAAAAACAGTGAGACGAATATGTTTGTGACTTCTTTATCTTTCCTATCGGATAACTCTCACGATCTCAAGTCAATCAATCGATTGTACTCGTACGATAGAAGATGCAAGATCAGATCACACAACTACGATAAAGTAGTATCGGTCTGGCTTCACAATCCCAATGAAGTCTTTAAGTCGTTAACATGATTTTAGAGAAGAAAATCAAAGGTTAATGGAGACCGACTCTAGCGGGCGCACTAGTGGCACACAGACGTATGGGGATGAGTTTTGCACAATGCTAGATGTCTCCTTTATATAACCTTCAAATCAGGGTTTTTCCTTAGTTACAAAGCAATCCTTATGCACCGTTAAATGAAAACCTGATTTAGATTCAAGCTAGTATTTCTCAACCGTTAGATCGCAAAACCTAGCTTGTCACACACATTTTGGTAAATGTTTACTGGGTTCGTGAAAACCATGCCCAAACGTGTACGTGTATGTTGGTTCAACATAGTAACCCAAAAAGGTCAACCATATGAGCATTTCATATTAACCTTGTTCTTCTTCACCATAACTAGTTCAATTAACTCAAATGAACTAGTTAAAGAGTTGTTCAATTGCTATGAGATCTTATGTAACTACACAAGACACAATTGAAACAAAGATGATTCGATTCGATTGAATCGGCTGATGAACTTTATAGCCACGGTTTGCATAAAGCATTCCTTAGTAATTTAAGTTTCATGTTCAGAGCACATCTTTAGATCATAACCTCTTAAGTTCACAAAGAAGTTCGCGGACGTTAATCGGTTGAGTTTTCCAAACTCAGCAGAAATTCTCGGAAAGAGAACTTCCGCCAGTTCGCGGACTGAGTTTGCGGACTTAGCACACAAACGAGTTTTGGAAAATCCATCAGAAATTCTTGGTCGAGAACTTCCGTCAGTTCGCGGACTGAGTTCGCGGACTTGGCAAGCCAATTCCACAATCCTCCGATTTCTCTTGATCAACAAAATTCGAAAACTTCGGTTCAAGGAATACATGGTTATGTAATCTACACTCTTATTTCAATCATTGAGACATTCTCAGAGGACGCTAGGGGTGGCAACGGATAAATATCCGTCGGATATTAGCAATACCGATAAGGTTAAGGTTAAGGGTTATCAGATATCCGGTATCCGATAATATCCGGCGGATACCAAAAATTCCAATTCGATAAGGTTAAGGTTACGCTATCGGATATCGGATTTTTTTTCGATAAAATCCTGTAACTAGGAAAAAAACTTAAATCCATAGTTTTTGTCTTTTTGTGTTCAAAATGTTCAGTGCAAAGTACAAACCAACACAAGCAAAATGTTTAAAGTTTACTGACTTTACTCCCAGTCTAGTGAATGCAAAAGAAAGTACAGAAAAGCAAAGAAAGTACACAACAACAAAGCCAAAAAAAGAAAAACAACAATAGAGGCTAACAATCAACACTGAACAGGCTAGTGAGGATCTTGCTTGGATGACTAGTTGGATGTTGCACCATTGCATCAACTTCAGTCCATGATTTCCATATCTGCAATCACAAACAATAACTTAAAAAGCATATTTAAGAAACAAAAAACAATTCACAAGCAGTTGTGTCATGTCAAGCAGTAAACATTAAACAATAACATCCATCTATGGTTGCATGTAAAACTTGTTTGTGTGCAATGCATATGCAAACACCTACATAATTGACTAACATGAACTAGCTATAACTATAATTGCTAGATAACCAAAATGCAATACGTGGACAAGGAACTACTTATAGTTAGTTGGAAAATGCAACAATGGATGTCAGCTTTCACATTAGAATAGTGGATACAACACTACACCGATCATTGGATTAGGCAAAAGGAGACTACGTACTACTAAATCCCTCTCTGTAATTTTCGGTGTGTTATTACATTTAACTTTTTACTTGATAAATTTCATTTGCTAAAAAGGTGTCAGTGAAGGTAGTGACAATTGTCACTACCATATTCCAGAACACCAGATACACATTTCCCTTCGCGTACATGCTAATTTCATAGATAATATCAATTAAGCTAGTAATTTAAGGAAGAAATAGCAAATGCAACTGTCAAATGAGCTAGTGGTAGCTAATGTGCAACTTGGGAATAAACTAATTCAAAGTAAAACAATACAACTGCATAAGTTAGTCCGTAAGCTCACTATACTAATAGCCTGCAAACAAAATCATAGTTTTAAATCCCAAAACAACAAGTAGCCTAAAGTGCAATTCAGGCATAATCCATGAAACTCATCTTCAAAAAACCTCCAAATTCACAAAAACAACAAGAATTATGATCTATGAATAACAATACAACTGCACTGAGACCCTACATTCAAATAAACCAACTTAGTGAGTAGCAAATCAATTTCAACACCAGCAATTGAAATGAAATAATATGGGGTTATTGCAAAATCATCAATAAATCACAACACACAAGAGGGGAAGTATGACACAAATCTAACAGAGGGTCTTCAGAATTTGATTGGAATCCCTAACTTAACTGAAAAAGGATTTTTTCAATTCAATTTCAATTTCAAAAGATGAAAAACCTATATACTTGAAAACCTAACTTTCTCTATCCGCTCATATCCTTGAACGAATTCGGTCGGATGAAAAGCTTAAAACGAGAAGAAGAATCGAGAAAAAAAAAAGAAAACATTCAAAACATCAAACATGCAATCGATTTGGGGAAGAAAAAAAAACAATTTCGAAACATAAATCATTAGATTCGTTACTCACTTCTTCTCTGAGAATCTCTGACCATCAATCGGTTTTATTCACGATCAAATCTTTTCTTTATCGATAACTCACTCCCTCTCTCTCGATCCAACTGACTGACTCTGTCGATCTCTGTGTGTTGAGAGTTGTTGAGAATGAAAAAAATCAGTATAAGGTTAATTTTATCGACGACAGATAACACCTGGGGGTTAGGAAATTACTAGTACACCCCTAGGCTTATCGGATGTCGGATATTAGGCTGGGTTTGGTAATGCTTTTATTTTTGCAAAAGCACTTTCAAAACCTATATATGTCAATAATTTTTGAAATTGGTATTTGGTAAAAAAAAATCAAAGTGCTTTTTAACCAAAGCACTTCCAACATTCCTTAATTTTTAAAAACTGGGGAGGAGGAACTTTTAAAAGCTACAAAAGCATAAGCTTTGGTCCCACCAAAACTTAATGCTTGGTTTATCTTTTTTGTCCCTATATTATTTTGTAAATGACAAAAATTATCCTTAAATATATATACAATCAATTTTTATTCTTTAAATATTATTATATTTTATTTTCAAATTATTGTATAATACCATTTCATTTAATTTATGTTCGTTGAGAATAGTTCATGTCCAAGTTGCAGCAAACCTATGGACATCTTTGGTGATCATGCGCTTCATTGTTCTAAGGATATTGGGTATAAGTTTCTCCATGATGTTGTTCGTGATGTTGTCATCGACATTTGCTACAAACCCAATGCACCAGCGCGCAAAGAGGTTTCTCTTGGTCTTCGTTCGGATGATGATAGAAATCTAAAGCCTGTTGATATTCTTGTTTTTAACTGGGAAAATGGGCAAGATGTTTGTATGGATGTCACAGGTGTCTCTCCATTCATTGGTGAGGGTGTCCGCTCTTTTGCCCCTGAAAAGGCTATTTCTGGCGCTGTTTCTCGTAAACGTGCCAAGTATTTGGACAAGTGTGTTGCACATGGGTATGGTTTGGGTGTTCTGGCTTTCTCTACTTTAGGGGAGATTGGCGAAGATACTCTTGTATTTTTCAAACGTTTACAGAATTGTTTGGTGAGCAATGACGCTAGTAGCGGCTTAGGTAGTTTTAATTTTTATAGATTAGGCGTTGCAATTCAAAGAGGAGTTGGAGCCCAGCTTGTTGCTAGGTTACCAACCAAAAGCTTTGTATGAGTTTTTATCATGATTTGATTTTTTCTTTAAAAATCAAACTAAAACTAGTTTTAATTTATCAAAAAATAAAATTAAAACACATTTTAAATAATTACTTAATTTTAGTTTGATTTTTTGTTAGAAAAATATATATATTAAAAAGTGGTTAAGTAAAAAAAAATTTAATAATAATAATTATTGTTATTATTAGTAAATCTAATATTTAATAATAAAAAAAAAATTATTTTTAACCCCAATAAAATTGAATAGAACTATTTTTAGAGATATGTCTGTTTTTGTCATTTGCACAACAGCAATGGTTGAATCTGGTATTTTACCAAACACACTTTGGTTGCGTTTTTTTAATCAGCTTTAACTTTAATTAATATTTTACCAAACGTCTAACTGTTTTTTTTCTCACAGCACATCACCGCAACGCACAACAGAGAAGTGCTTTTACAAAAGCTGCAGCAACACCAAACTAAGCCTTAGCCTAACAGAATCAGCCAAATCCGATTCTGATAGGGTTAGGGGGCTAATTCCGATAACATATCCGGTTCCGATATCCGATATGTCGGATTAAATCCTATAGGATGTCGGATTTTCGGAAACGGATCTCGGATTTCGGCTATCCGTTGCCAGCCCTAGAGGACGCTATGTAGACGTTATTCACAGACCGATTCACGTCATACCAATTCTCAAAGTGATTAAAAATTTTCATGACTTTCGTCACTAGGTGAAGATAAACTTGATCAAAGCGAAACGCTTTGCCAACACATGATTTCGAGATATAGATAGGCGAGATATACTCGGTTCGAAATATCAAATGTGTATGATCTAGTCTATATAGCATATAACTTTTGTCTCATAAGAAGTAGGAGATAAAAGAGATAGACTTTTGAGTGATAGATAAGTTCAAGTCTCCACATACCTTTTTGTTGATGAAGTTCTGCGGTTCCTTGTATAGATCTTCGTCGTTGTATGATGAATCGCCATGAAGTCCTTGAGCTCAACTACACTTTTTTATCCTAGTCCGAGACTTAGCTATGTAGGCTAGAAATCAAGACTTATAGTTTTGATCACTAACATTGACAAACATGCTTGAGATAGCAATGCATGCGAGGTTGACCGAGCTATGCGCTAACAGTTTGCAAACTGGTTTGCCAACCTACCCTAAGCAGAAATATCATAAGTTTATATTTCTCTCTTATGATGTTTGAAACATTCCCAAGTGATAAAATCATTTGCATGAGAAATTTTCAATTGATCCACAGATTAATTCATAGAACTAATATTGTTAAGGACCGTTAAACATCTTTGCTAAATCATATTTTGAGATTTTTCACAAGACAAGCTTGACTCGAAACTTCTTCTTTATAAATCTACTACAAATCAGATGTCTCAACAGATAAAATGGTAAGATAGTGGGTAAATTAGAATGGTTCAGTCTTCACATACCTGATACAGAAGTTTTCCAAATGTCTTCGTCGATCTCCAGTCTTCAAGGGTGTTGACTGATACTCAGACAACTACAAATTCTAACCTAGTCCGAGACTCGACTTAGTAGACTAAAAATCATGATATAGTTTTGATCACCTAACGACAACAAGCTTGAGATAGCAAAACTTGTAGGTTCAACCAAGCAATGCTCTAACAATGTCCTTATCCACCAGGGCCTTTTCTCCGAGAAGAATCCTTATTCGTGAATCTTTTTCATTAACATTAGCAATGAAAGTGTTGACTTTGTTTTTCGGCTTGTTGACCTCATAAGCCTGAATTCTGAGGTGTTTAAGAATTTTAGCACTTTCTTTGACTACTTCCCTTTCGACTTCCGAGTCAGACTCATCAGTGAGATAAAAGGGATAACAATTGTCAACACTTGTCTGTTTCATGAAAACAGAATGTTCGTTAATTTTCAAGAAGGAGGAAGATCCGATCTCGTTAATAGAATCCATAAAAACATTTTCGACAACTGGTAATACGCAATCGGATGTTGAACTCTTGTTCACAAATTCAAGTCGATATAAATACAGACTTGTTAGGTCTAACGATATTTGAATACTCTAGCACCAATTGAAAAGGTGAGGGTACCAAGTACACCACCAATTTTTCATAAAACAACTTGTATGGACAAAACCTAATATAATTGCAAGTAGATTTAAAGTAAAGATCCTTGAATAATATGTATATAGAGTTTTTTCTTATATCTTCCACAATCAATGTGTCTAGGATAAGAACCCGTGATCCTGATTTTGTAAAAGAGTTCTTGGACGATCTCACAAATCAATAACCAAGATCAATGTAGATGTATCCAAATAAAAAAAAATCTGAATTCTGACAAGTATGAAACTTGTAATTTATTTTACAAGGTACGAATGCAACAAGAACAAGTCTCATTATTGATCACAATTAATAAGGACTTAAACTACCTAGATTAAATACGTACTACTTGTGTTATTCCTATTATAAAGATAAAATAATACAATAGGGAAAAGGAAAAGCACAAGATACCTGAAGTTCTGTTAACGAGGAAAACTGCACCCGCTGAAAACTCGGGACCTCGTCGAACTTTGGATACCAAATTGTATTAAGACGCTACATACTTCAGACTGGAATGAAATTGAGACGAATTAACCCTATAATAAATTCAGATGCATTAATGCACATCACTCCTCTTGAACCTCACAAAGCTCTACACAATTGATTTCCTTAGCTGACGTCCTTTACAACCTAAGAGTTGTTTCAACCTAAATGAAGAATTTTGATACAAATATTCCTCTAATAGATAAGCCTATTTTATTTTCATGTTGACCTTTAATCCGCGTTTGAAACTTTGTTTGCAACAGACAAAGTCTAGCAAACCTCACAAATCTGAAACACTTAATAGTTGAGAAGCCTGAATTACTAACCACCTCTTAGGAACAATCTAAACAAACAAATAAGGAAGAGTTATATCTATCTACCTTGAGGAATCACGAAGTCTAAGATGAAGAAAACTTTGCGATTTCTATCTATCTCATTCCTGATTGGAGATTCACGAGAACCTAAACAATCAATAAGAACAAGATCATTATACAAGAACAATCATGTAAAATGTTGTCGAACCTGGCTTTACGAATCCCTAAGTGAAGTTTTTAAGTCGTGAACATAAATATTTTTAGAAAAAAAAACTAGGTTAACATAGGACGACTTTAACAAGCGACTAGGATACTAAAGTGTCAGGGATTGAGAAGTCATGTTGTATGAGTCTCTCTATTTATATATTTTTAAGTCTCTAGGTAGCTTTGAATTCAAGCTAAGATAACTTGAGATTCAAGCAAACACTTCCTCAGTTTAGATGAAATTCTTATTAGGAATTTATGTCAGCATGTGAGAAGTTCGCCTTAAAATTACACAAAAGAATATACAATATGGTCTAGGGTACTGGAACCATGAACAATGATAGTTCATGGAAAATATGGCTTATGAACTTACAAGCATAAATCATGTTCATTAACACTCAAGACTTAAACCATGATTCATAAACACAAAGTAACTTAGTGAACAAAGTTGTCTTAGAAATTTTATGATATTTGTAGCAATCCCAAACATATTTCTGAGAATATTTTATGAGAATATGCTTAGTTTGATACTGGGTAGGTATGCGTACCCTAAAGACCAGTCCGTGAACTCAGGCTGTTGGGGTACGCCTACTGGGCATGTGTACCCTTAGTCATTCACGAACTCATGCCATTGGGGTACGTGTACTTCTCTCTTATTCATGAACTCATAACCTAGTACGCGTACCTACCCCATTCCGGGAACCCAGATCAATAGGTTACACGTGCAGGCAGTGGCAGAGGCAGCTGGAAGCAAGGGTGTGCAATTTCACACCCAACCCAGCTCACTTTCAAGCCTAAATTTTTAAAGAAATTGGAGTTGCAATCCCATTTAAGCATACTTGCTACCCCTAAAAATATTTTGCTCCCCCATATACATATTTTTAACTCCGCCCCTGCGTGCAGGGTATGCGTACCTACCTTGTGTCCAAAATTTCAGTAATTTTAAAAATTCTCTTTAAACAATTTGAACATTGGTAATCGCCATATATAATGAATATCATTGCTTGGGCAATTTCCAAATGATTAATTTGAAACAAAAATAGTTCATGAACAATAAACTGTTCTTAACCAAGATTGTCAAAGATCTACAACATCCATTGTTTGAATCATATTTCAAGAGATTTATCAAGACATGCTTGACTCGAAATTTCTTTTTTGCAATATAAAGTCTACTAAAATAATATAACATGGTCTCATAAGATAAAATGGTAAATGTTGTGAGTAAATAAGATGGTTCAGTCTTCACATACCTCTTTGTCGATGAAGTTCTTCAAATGTCTTTCGTTCGATCTTCAGTTTTTGAGGGTTATTCAATGATGTCTGATACTCAACTACCATACTCTAATCCTAGTCTGAGACTTGACTTTGGTAGACTAGAAATCAAGATACGGGTTTATGCATCCAATATTACCACCATCATCGTCTTTTTGTTTTCGGTTTCATTGTTTTTTACTTATGTTCGTTGTGAAAAGAAAAAAGTCGTTTATCATAAGCATGATCCATTAATTATCTCTTGTCTCTTAATCATCGTCATTGTTGATGACTAAATGCAAGCACGATTGTAAGACAGGTGGGGTAGAAAAAATTAATGCATAAGCATATAATAAGGCACATTTGTTGATGAACATGATTGAATTTTTTGATTGCAGTTGATCAAGATCACCTTATCAACTTAAACCAGTTCACTTGGTATACAAGTATTAATAAAAGATAACGAGTAGATAATGCAAATCTTAACTTTTCTAGGGTTTGGAATTTATAGAAAAAAAATTATTCGTTTGCTTAAAACTGAATATCAAATAAGGTTCTTCACTTTACATCTATGATCTCCTACTCTTACTCCTCTTGATTAAATTCTTAGTTTTCTATGAAAGGTTATCTTCCTAGCTTAATATCCTTCAAAGAAGTTAGGAGTCAATGATTTTTTTTTCTTTTAATTTTTTGATCGGAATCCAAGGTATCCATTGTGACTAATAACCCACGGTAGTTGTTCGCCTATTTGTTTCACATGAACAAAAACAGTTGAGCAAGCACCATTGCTATAGCTTTCACTTCCACCACCTATCTCCTTCTAAATAGATCAATGAAATGACCAATTTTGATAGCCATTATTCACCATCTTCGTATCATATACTCTTTCATTTTTGTTTCAAAACTATCTTCAAACCCTTGAATTAATTGAAACTTGACAAAAAAATTCCATCACCATTTAGCGTGAGTTCATTCAATGTCGTTACTCATTTCAGTATTCAATTTCTTAAATTTCTCAGGGTTTGGATTTATAACAAGTTTGATCAAACATATTATCTGATTTATATACACACGAATTTATAACAAGTTTGATTTATATACACACAAATTTATGATTTAACTGGATGTTTTTCATTATATTTTATTTCTCGTATTATTTGTTAGTGACTAAGCCAAATGCATCCTAGAAAAAACTTTTGTGCCATGTCATGAAATATATTATCCGTTAGATATATATGATCCTAAGGTTATTACGCTTTGTCAAATAATTTTTTAAAAAGCTTTTGTCACTCGACCCGGACCCTTTTTGTAAAATGAAACCGAAGGCAAATGTGCAATTTGATAAAAATATTGGAAATCTTTGGTGTCCATGGTTAGTCTTTTTCATTGGACAAAATTGTCCCTCCCTTTTAGTCTAATTATTATGTATCCTATTTTTCAGGGTTATAATTGGAAAACAAATTAGAATATAACATATCTAAAAATTCGTGCCTTAGAGTTTTACAAAATTTATCTCGTTGATTTTTTTTAAAGAGATCCACACAATGAGTACAAACAACAATTTAAATATAGAGTTTTTACGAAAAAAGGAGGTGTTTATCCATTTAGGCACAATTTTCGAAAATTGGATGCATAGCCATTATGCAAACCACCACAAATGATGCATAACACATTATGCAGCCATACTTTGATTTGTGCGTCAACTAATTTTCCATTACAACTAAAAAATAATAAAACGATGTACTCCGTTACAGGAAAAATGATACTTTCACTTTTTCAATTTGACCTATTTCTTAGAAAATGTCAGGGAAATTTTATTTTCCAATCCCATTGCAACAATGTTTCGTTTTTCTTCGGTCGACCCTCCGCACTGTGGCAGCGATGTTCTAGTTTAAAGAGATAGTTTCTATCCATACAACTTTTGGTGAAGCAAAATGTTTTTGCTTGACTTTTGTTTCTGGAGAAGCAGAAAGTAGTACTTTTAGTAACCGAAGATGTCTTTTACTCATACTCTTCTCCACAGAGTTTTTTTTTAGCTTGCTTGTTGTGTATCTTGGCTCTGCTACTTTTTTTTTTTTTTTTTTTATAGGTAAGGGCCTTCAAAAAGGCTAATGATCCCCCTCAACAGTTGGAATAATCCAAACCGGAGGATCATACCAGTACATAGAGGAATCGTTCAACTTTGCCCATTGAGCAAGCTCATGTGCAACAGAATTACAAAAACGAGGTTGAAAGGAAAAAATGCAAGCTACTAAACTATAAGAAAAAAGGAGAATGTCATCAAGTCCAAGCACTATGGTGCTTGGTATCCCTTCCCTATCCCTCATATGTAGGGAAGGGATAGAAGGCGGAAGGAAACCTCACTATGGTGCCCTCTTTTCCCTTTCCTACATGATAGGCTACTCAGTAGCCGTATGAATAGTGCAAAACGGCTACTCCGTAGCCGTATCAGTCAACTTGTTGACTTGACCAATACGGCTACTGAGTAGAAGTTTTATAGGTTTAAGTCATCATAAATTGCTCGGACTTCCCACTTCTTCTTCTTCTCTAGTTTTTCATCCTCTCAAAACCCTTTTAAACCCCTTTTATCCCCTTTCTATTTTCATAATGATTCATTGCGATTCGTTGGCTTAACTTAAAAGGGTTTCATCGTTACTCCAAGGTGAAACAAATCCATTCTTCAATTTCGAATTTCATCCAAAAATCATCTAAGGTGAGTGATTCTAGTTTTAGGGTTTGAAATTAAGTTGATTTTGATTTTGATTTTGATGAAATTGTTTGTTTTTAGGTTGGTTAGGTTTTGTAGTCTGCATTCAATCATAATAATTAGCAACCAGAATCGTAGACTTGATAATAAATGAATCTGCCTTACACAAAAAAAGTCTATCAAAGGATAAATCTGTCTCCCACAGATAAACCCTAGTTTTGTTCCGTCTTTTGATAAATCAAGGTGAACAGGAACCAATTGATAATCCGGTCTTATATTCCCGAAGAACAACCTAGATTAATCAATCACCTCTCTACAATCCTTCCTGACTACACAAGCGGATTGTCGAGGAATCAAAAACAGTGAGACGAATATGTTTGTGACTTCTTTATCTTTCCTATCGGATAACTCTCACGATCTCAAGTCAATCAATCGATTGTACTCGTACGATAGAAGATGCAAGATCAGATCACACAACTACGATAAAGTAGTATCGGTCTGGCTTCACAATCCCAATGAAGTCTTTAAGTCGTTAACATGATTTTAGAGAAGAAAATCAAAGGTTAATGGAGACCGACTCTAGCGGGCGCACTAGTGGCACACAGACGTATGGGGATGAGTTTTGCACAATGCTAGATGTCTCCTTTATATAACCTTCAAATCAGGGTTTTTCCTTAGTTACAAAGCAATCCTTATGCACCGTTAAATGAAAACCTGATTTAGATTCAAGCTAGTATTTCTCAACCGTTAGATCGCAAAACCTAGCTTGTCACACACATTTTGGTAAATGTTTACTGGGTTCGTGAAAACCATGCCCAAACGTGTACGTGTATGTTGGTTCAACATAGTAACCCAAAAAGGTCAACCATATGAGCATTTCATATTAACCTTGTTCTTCTTCACCATAACTAGTTCAATTAACTCAAATGAACTAGTTAAAGAGTTGTTCAATTGCTATGAGATCTTATGTAACTACACAAGACACAATTGAAACAAAGATGATTCGATTCGATTGAATCGGCTGATGAACTTTATAGCCACGGTTTGCATAAAGCATTCCTTAGTAATTTAAGTTTCATGTTCAGAGCACATCTTTAGATCATAACCTCTTAAGTTCACAAAGAAGTTCGCGGACTTAAGTTAATCGGTTGAGTTTTCCAAACTCAGCAGAAATTCTCGGAAAGAGAACTTCCGCCAGTTCGCGGACTGAGTTTGCGGACTTAGCACACAAACGAGTTTTGGAAAATCCATCAGAAATTCTTGGTCGAGAACTTCCGTCAGTTCGCGGACTGAGTTCGCGGACTTGGCAAGCCAATTCCACAATCCTCCCGATTTCTCTTGATCAACAAAATTCGAAAACTTCGGTTCAAGGAATACATGGTTATGTAATCTACACTCTTATTTCAATCATTGAGACATTCTCAGAGGACGCTAGGGGTGGCAACGGATAAATATCCGTCGGATATTAGCAATACCGATAAGGTTAAGGTTAAGGGTTATCAGATATCCGGTATCCGATAATATCCGGCGGATACCAAAAATTCCAATTCGATAAGGTTAAGGTTACGCTATCGGATATCGGATTTTTTTTCGATAAAATCCTGTAACTAGGAAAAAAACTTAAATCCATAGTTTTTTGTCTTTTTGTGTTCAAAATGTTCAGTGCAAAGTACAAACCAACACAAGCAAAATGTTTAAAGTTTACTGACTTTACTCCCAGTCTAGTGAATGCAAAAGAAAGTACAGAAAAGCAAAGAAAGTACACAACAACAAAGCCAAAAAAAGAAAAACAACAATAGAGGCTAACAATCAACACTGAACAGGCTAGTGAGGATCTTGCTTGGATGACTAGTTGGATGTTGCACCATTGCATCAACTTCAGTCCATGATTTCCATATCTGCAATCACAAACAATAACTTAAAAAGCATATTTAAGAAACAAAAAACAATTCACAAGCAGTTGTGTCATGTCAAGCAGTAAACATTAAACAATAACATCCATCTATGGTTGCATGTAAAACTTGTTTGTGTGCAATGCATATGCAAACACCTACATAATTGACTAACATGAACTAGCTATAACTATAATTGCTAGATAACCAAAATGCAATACGTGGACAAGGAACTACTTATAGTTAGTTGGAAAATGCAACAATGGATGTCAGCTTTCACATTAGAATAGTGGATACAACACTACACCGATCATTGGATTAGGCAAAAGGAGACTACGTACTACTAAATCCCTCTCTGTAATTTTCGGTGTGTTATTACATTTAACTTTTTACTTGATAACTATTTCATTTGCTAAAAAGGTGTCAGTGAAGGTAGTGACAATTGTCACTACCATATTCCAGAACACCAGATACACATTTCCCTTCGCGTACATGCTAATTTCATAGATAATATCAATTAAGCTAGTAATTTAAGGAAGAAATAGCAAATGCAACTGTCAAATGAGCTAGTGGTAGCTAATGTGCAACTTGGGAATAAACTAATTCAAAGTAAAACAATACAACTGCATAAGTTAGTCCGTAAGCTCACTATACTAATAGCCTGCAAACAAAATCATAGTTTTAAATCCCCAAAACAACAAGTAGCCTAAAGTGCAATTCAGGCATAATCCATGAAACTCATCTTCAAAAAACCTCCAAATTCACAAAAACAACAAGAATTATGATCTATGAATAACAATACAACTGCACTGAGACCCTACATTCAAATAAACCAACTTAGTGAGTAGCAAATCAATTTCAACACCAGCAATTGAAATGAAATAATATGAGGGGTTATTGCAAAAATCATCAATAAATCATCAACACACAAATACTTGGATAAGTTTATGACAAATCTAACAGAGGGTCTTCAGTAATTTGATTGGAATCCCTAACTTAACTGAAAAAGGATTTTTTTTTCAATTTCAATTTCAATTTCAAAAGATGAAAAACCTATATACTTGAAAACCTAACTTTCTCTATTCCGCTCTATATCCTTGAACCGAATTCGGTCGTAATGAAAAAGCTAAAACGAGAATAGAATCGATTCTAAAAAACAAAGAAACATTCAAACATCAAACATGCAATCGATTTGGGGAAGAAAAAAAAACAATTTCGAAACATAAATCATTAGATTCGTTACTCACTTCTTCTCTGAGAATCTCTGACCATCAATCGGTTTTATTCACGATCAAATCTTTTCTTTATCGATAACTCACTCCCTCTCTCTCGATCCAACTGACTGACTCTGTCGATCTCTGTGTGTTGAGAGTTGTTGAGAATGAAAAAAATCAGTATAAGGTTAATTTTATCGACGACAGATAACACCTGGGGGTTAGGAAATTACTAGTACACCCCTAGGCTTATCGGATGTCGGATATTAGGCTGGGTTTGGTAATGCTTTTATTTTTGCAAAAGCACTTTCAAAACCTATATATGTCAATAATTTTTGAAATTGGTATTTGGTAAAAAAAAATCAAAGTGCTTTTTAACCAAAGCACTTCCAACATTCCTTAATTTTTAAAAACTGGGGAGGAGGAACTTTTAAAAGCTACAAAAGCATAAGCTTTGGTCCCACCAAAACTTAATGCTTGGTTTATCTTTTTTGTCCCTATATTATTTTGTAAATGACAAAAATTATCCTTAAATATATATACAATCAATTTTTATTCTTTAAATATTATTATATTTTATTTTCAAATTATTGTATAATACCATTTCATTTAATTTATGTTCGTTGAGAATAGTTCATGTCCAAGTTGCAGCAAACCTATGGACATCTTTGGTGATCATGCGCTTCATTGTTCTAAGGATATTGGGTATAAGTTTCTCCATGATGTTGTTCGTGATGTTGTCATCGACATTTGCTACAAACCCAATGCACCAGCGCGCAAAGAGGTTTCTCTTGGTCTTCGTTCGGATGATGATAGAAATCTAAAGCCTGTTGATATTCTTGTTTTTAACTGGGAAAATGGGCAAGATGTTTGTATGGATGTCACAGGTGTCTCTCCATTCATTGGTGAGGGTGTCCGCTCTTTTGCCCCTGAAAAGGCTATTTCTGGCGCTGTTTCTCGTAAACGTGCCAAGTATTTGGACAAGTGTGTTGCACATGGGTATGGTTTGGGTGTTCTGGCTTTCTCTACTTTAGGGGAGATTGGCGAAGATACTCTTGTATTTTTCAAACGTTTACAGAATTGTTTGGTGAGCAATGACGCTAGTAGCGGCTTAGGTAGTTTTAATTTTTATAGATTAGGCGTTGCAATTCAAAGAGGAGTTGGAGCCCAGCTTGTTGCTAGGTTACCAACCAAAAGCTTTGTATGAGTTTTTATCATGATTTGATTTTTTCTTTAAAAATCAAACTAAAACTAGTTTTAATTTATCAAAAAATAAAATTAAAACACATTTTAAATAATTACTTAATTTTAGTTTGATTTTTTGTTAGAAAAATATATATATTAAAAAGTGGTTAAGTAAAAAAAAATTTAATAATAATATTGTTATTATAGTAAATCTAATATTTAATAATAAAAAAAAAATTATTTTTAACCCCAATAAAATTGAATAGAACTATTTTTAGAGATATGTCTGTTTTTGTCATTTGCACAACAGCAATGGTTGAATCTGGTATTTTACCAAACACACTTTGGTTGCGTTTTTTTAATCAGCTTTAACTTTAATTAATATTTTACCAAACGTCTAACTGTTTTTTTTCTCACAGCACATCACCGCAACGCACAACAGAGAAGTGCTTTTACAAAAGCTGCAGCAACACCAAACTAAGCCTTAGCCTAACAGAATCAGCCAAATCCGATTCTGATAGGGTTAGGGGGCTAATTCCGATAACATATCCGGTTCCGATATCCGATATGTCGGATTAAATCCTATAGGATGTCGGATTTTCGGAAACGGATCTCGGATTTCGGCTATCCGTTGCCAGCCCTAGAGGACGCTATGTAGACGTTATTCACAGACCGATTCACGTCATACCAATTCTCAAAGTGATTAAAAATTTTCATGACTTTCGTCACTAGGTGAAGATAAACTTGATCAAAGCGAAACGCTTTGCCAACACATGATTTCGAGATATAGATAGGCGAGATATACTCGGTTCGAAATATCAAATGTGTATGATCTAGTCTATATAGCATATAACTTTTGTCTCATAAGAAGTAGGAGATAAAAGAGATAGACTTTTGAGTGATAGATAAGTTCAAGTCTCCACATACCTTTTTGTTGATGAAGTTCTGCGGTTCCTTGTATAGATCTTCGTCGTTGTATGATGAATCGCCATGAAGTCCTTGAGCTCAACTACACTTTTTTATCCTAGTCCGAGACTTAGCTATGTAGGCTAGAAATCAAGACTTATAGTTTTGATCACTAACATTGACAAACATGCTTGAGATAGCAATGCATGCGAGGTTGACCGAGCTATGCGCTAACAGTTTGCAAACTGGTTTGCCAACCTACCCTAAGCAGAAATCATAAGTTTATATTTCTCTCTTATGATGTTTGAAACATTCCCAAGTGATAAAATCATTTGCATGAGAAATTTTCAATTGATCCACAGATTAATTCATAGAACTAATATTGTTAAGGACCGTTAAACATCTTTGCTAAATCATATTTTGAGATTTTTCACAAGACAAGCTTGACTCGAAACTTCTTCTTTATAAATCTACTACAAATCAGATGTCTCAACAGATAAAATGGTAAGATAGTGGGTAAATTAGAATGGTTCAGTCTTCACATACCTGATACAGAAGTTTTCCAAATGTCTTCGTCGATCTCCAGTCTTCAAGGGTGTTGACTGATACTCAGACAACTACAAATTCTAACCTAGTCCGAGACTCGACTTAGTAGACTAAAAATCATGATATAGTTTTGATCACCTAACGACAACAAGCTTGAGATAGCAAAACTTGTAGGTTCAACCAAGCAATGCTCTAACAATGTCCTTATCCACCAGGGCCTTTTCTCCGAGAAGAATCCTTATTCGTGAATCTTTTTCATTAACATTAGCAATGAAAGTGTTGACTTTGTTTTTCGGCTTGTTGACCTCATAAGCCTGAATTCTGAGGTGTTTAAGAATTTTAGCACTTTCTTTGACTACTTCCCTTTCGACTTCCGAGTCAGACTCATCAGTGAGATAAAAGGGATAACAATTGTCAACACTTGTCTGTTTCATGAAAACAGAATGTTCGTTAATTTTCAAGAAGGAGGAAGATCCGATCTCGTTAATAGAATCCATAAAAACATTTTCGACAACTGGTAATACGCAATCGGATGTTGAACTCTTGTTCACAAATTCAAGTCGATATAAATACAGACTTGTTAGGTCTAACGATATTTGAATACTCTAGCACCAATTGAAAAGGTGAGGGTACCAAGTACACCACCAATTTTTCATAAAACAACTTGTATGGACAAAACCTAATATAATTGCAAGTAGATTTAAAGTAAAGATCCTTGAATAATATGTATATAGAGTTTTTTCTTATATCTTCCACAATCAATGTGTCTAGGATAAGAACCCGTGATCCTGATTTTGTAAAAGAGTTCTTGGACGATCTCACAAATCAATAACCAAGATCAATGTAGATGTATCCAAATAAAAAAAATCTGAATTCTGACAAGTATGAAACTTGTAATTTATTTTACAAGGTACGAATGCAACAAGAACAAGTCTCATTATTGATCACAATTAATAAGGACTTAAACTACCTAGATTAAATACGTACTACTTGTGTTATTCCTATTATAAAGATAAAATAATACAATAGGGAAAAGGAAAAGCACAAGATACCTGAAGTTCTGTTAACGAGGAAAACTGCACCCGCTGAAAACTCGGGACCTCGTCGAACTTTGGATACCAAATTGTATTAAGACGCTACATACTTCAGACTGGAATGAAATTGAGACGAATTAACCCTATAATAAATTCAGATGCATTAATGCACATCACTCCTCTTGAACCTCACAAAGCTCTACACAATTGATTTCCTTAGCTGACGTCCTTTACAACCTAAGAGTTGTTTCAACCTAAATGAAGAATTTTGATACAAATATTCCTCTAATAGATAAGCCTATTTTATTTTCATGTTGACCTTTAATCCGCGTTTGAAACTTTGTTTGCAACAGACAAAGTCTAGCAAACCTCACAAATCTGAAACACTTAATAGTTGAGAAGCCTGAATTACTAACCACCTCTTAGGAACAATCTAAACAAACAAATAAGGAAGAGTTATATCTATCTACCTTGAGGAATCACGAAGTCTAAGATGAAGAAAACTTTGCGATTTCTATCTATCTCATTCCTGATTGGAGATTCACGAGAACCTAAACAATCAATAAGAACAAGATCATTATACAAGAACAATCATGTAAAATGTTGTCGAACCTGGCTTTACGAATCCCTAAGTGAAGTTTTTAAGTCGTGAACATAATCATATTTTTAGAAAAAAAAACTAGGTTAACATAGGACGACTTTAACAAGCGACTAGGATACTAAAGTGTCAGGGATTGAGAAGTCATGTTGTATGAGTCTCTCTATTTATATATTTTTAAGTCTCTAGGTAGCTTTGAATTCAAGCTAAGATAACTTGAGATTCAAGCAAACACTTCCTCAGTTTAGATGAAATTCTTATTAGGAATTTATGTCAGCATGTGAGAAGTTCGCCTTAAAATTACACAAAAGAATATACAATATGGTCTAGGGTACTGGAACCATGAACAATGATAGTTCATGGAAAATATGGCTTATGAACTTACAAGCATAAATCATGTTCATTAACACTCAAGACTTAAACCATGATTCATAAACACAAAGTAACTTAGTGAACAAAGTTGTCTTAGAAATTTTATGATATTTGTAGCAATCCCAAACATATTTCTGAGAATATTTTATGAGAATATGCTTAGTTTGATACTGGGTAGGTATGCGTACCCTAAAGACCAGTCCGTGAACTCAGGCTGTTGGGGTACGCCTACTGGGCATGTGTACCCTTAGTCATTCACGAACTCATGCCATTGGGGTACGTGTACTTCTCTCTTATTCATGAACTCATAACCTAGTACGCGTACCTACCCCATTCCGGGAACCCAGATCAATAGGTTACACGTGCAGGCAGTGGCAGAGGCAGCTGGAAGCAAGGGTGTGCAATTTCACACCCAACCCAGCTCACTTTCAAGCCTAAATTTTTAAAGAAATTGGAGTTGCAATCCCATTTAAGCATACTTGCTACCCCTAAAAATATTTTGCTCCCCCATATACATATTTTTAACTCCGCCCCTGCGTGCAGGGTATGCGTACCTACCTTGTGTCCAAAATTTCAGTAATTTTAAAAATTCTCTTTAAACAATTTGAACATTGGTAATCGCCATATATAATGAATATCATTGCTTGGGCAATTTCCAAATGATTAATTTGAAACAAAAATAGTTCATGAACAATAAACTGTTCTTAACCAAGATTGTCAAAGATCTACAACATCCATTGTTTGAATCATATTTCAAGAGATTTATCAAGACATGCTTGACTCGAAATTTCTTTTTTGCAATATAAAGTCTACTAAAATAATATAACATGGTCTCATAAGATAAAATGGTAAATGTTGTGAGTAAATAAGATGGTTCAGTCTTCACATACCTCTTTGTCGATGAAGTTCTTCAAATGTCTTTCGTTCGATCTTCAGTTTTTGAGGGTTATTCAATGATGTCTGATACTCAACTACCATACTCTAATCCTAGTCTGAGACTTGACTTTGGTAGACTAGAAATCAAGATACGGGTTTATGCATCCAATATTACCACCATCATCGTCTTTTTGTTTTCGGTTTCATTGTTTTTTACTTATGTTCGTTGTAATAATCGAGAAAAAGTCGTTTATCATAAGCATGATCCATTAATTATCTCTTGTCTCTTAATCATCGTCATTGTTGATGACTAAATGCAAGCACGATTGTAAGACAGGTGGGGTAGAAAAAATTAATGCATAAGCATATAATAAGGCACATTTGTTGATGAACATGATTGAATTTTTTGATTGCAGTTGATCAAGATCACCTTATCAACTTAAACCAGTTCACTTGGTATACAAGTATTAATAAAAGATAACGAGTAGATAATGCAAATCTTAACTTTTCTAGGGTTTGGAATTTATAGAAAAAAAATTATTCGTTTGCTTAAAACTGAATATCAAATAAGGTTCTTCACTTTACATCTATGATCTCCTACTCTTACTCCTCTTGATTAAATTCTTAGTTTTCTATGAAAGGTTATCTTCCTAGATTAATATCCTTCAAAGAAGTTAGGAGTCAATGATTTTTTTTTCTTTTAATTTTTTGATCGGAATCCAAGGTATCCATTGTGACTAATAACCACGGTAGTTGTTCGCCTATTTGTTTCACATGAACAAAAACAGTTGAGCAAGCACCATTGCTATAGCTTTCACTTCCACCACCTATCTCCTTCTAAATAGATCAATGAAATGACCAATTTTGATAGCCATTATTCACCATCTTCGTATCATATACTCTTTCATTTTTGTTTCAAAACTATCTTCAAACCCTTGAATTAATTGAAACTTGACAAAAAAATTCCATCACCATTTAGCGTGAGTTCATTCAATGTCGTTACTCATTTCAGTATTCAATTTCTTAAATTTCTCAGGGTTTGGATTTATAACAAGTTTGATCAAACATATTATCTGATTTATATACACACGAATTTATAACAAGTTTGATTTATATACACACAAATTTATGATTTAACTGGATGTTTTTCATTATATTTTATTTCTCGTATTATTTGTTAGTGACTAAGCCAAATGCATCCTAGAAAAAACTTTTGTGCCATGTCATGAAATATATTATCCGTTAGATATATATGATCCTAAGGTTATTACGCTTTGTCAAATAATTTTTTAAAAAGCTTTTGTCACTCGACCCGGACCCTTTTTGTAAAATGAAACCGAAGGCAAATGTGCAATTTGATAAAAATATTGGAAATCTTTGGTGTCCATGGTTAGTCTTTTTCATTGGACAAAATTGTCCCTCCCTTTTAGTCTAATTATTATGTATCCTATTTTTCAGGGTTATAATTGGAAAACAAATTAGAATATAACATATCTAAAAATTCGTGCCTTAGAGTTTTACAAAATTTATCTCGTTGATTTTTTTTAAAGAGATCCACACAATGAGTACAAACAACAATTTAAATATAGAGTTTTTACGAAAAATTTCGGAGGTGTTTATCCATTTAGGCACAATTTTCGAAAATTGGATGCATAGCCATTATGCAAACCACCACAAATGATGCATAACACATTATGCAGCCATACTTTGATTTGTGCGTCAACTAATTTTCCATTACAACTAATAAAATAATAAAACGATGTACTCCCTCCGTTACAGGAAAAATGATACTTTCACTTTTTCAATTTGACCTATTTCTTAGAAAATGTCAGGGAAATTTTATTTTCCAATCCCATTGCAACAATGTTTCGTTTTTCTTCGGTCGACCCTCCGCACTGTGGCAGCGATGTTCTAGTTTAAAGAGATAGTTTCTATCCATACAACTTTTGGTGAAGCAAAATGTTTTTGCTTGACTTTTGTTTCTGGAGAAGCAGAAGTACTTGTACTTTTAGTAACCGAAGATGTCTTTTACTCATACTTCTCTTCTCCACAGAGTTTTTTTTTTTAGCTTGCTTGTTGTGTATCTTGGCTCTGCTACTTTTTTTTTTTTTTTTTTTATAGGTAAGGGCCTTCAAAAAGGCTAATGATCCCCCTCAACAGTTGGAATAATCCAAACCGGAGGATCATACCAGTACATAGAGGAATCGTTCAACTTTGCCCATTGAGCAAGCTCATGTGCAACAGAATTACAAAAACGAGGTTGAAAGGAAAAAATGCAAGCTACTAAACTATAAGAAAAAAGGAGAATGTCATCAAGTCCAAGCACTATGGTGCTTGGTATCCCTTCCCTATCCCTCATATGTAGGGAAGGGATAGAAGGCGGAAGGAAACCTCACTATGGTGCCCTCTTTTCCCTTTCCTACATGATAGGCTACTCAGTAGCCGTATGAATAGTGCAAAACGGCTACTCCGTAGCCGTATCAGTCAACTTGTTGACTTGACCAATACGGCTACTGAGTAGAAGTTTTATAGGTTTAAGTCATCATAAATTGCTCGGACTTCCCACTTCTTCTTCTTCTCTAGTTTTTCATCCTCTCAAAACCCTTTTAAACCCCTTTTATCCCCTTTCTATTTTCATAATGATTCATTGCGATTCGTTGGCTTAACTTAAAAGGGTTTCATCGTTACTCCAAGGTGAAACAAATCCATTCTTCAATTTCGAATTTCATCCAAAAAATCATCTAAGGTGAGTGATTCTAGTTTTAGGGTTTGAAATTAAGTTGATTTTGATTTTGATTTTGATGAAATTGTTGTTTTTAGGTTGGTTAGGTTTGTAGTCTGCAATTCAATCAATAATATAATTAGAACATATATTTAGTGAAAAATCCATGATTAATTGTTATGTGTCTTGATTTATATTGAATGAACTGTTGGTAAACTACTATATCGATGTATAACATTGATTGACTTGTATGTTTGTATGGTATACACAAATTGATATTGTGTTTGTTGTTTGCAAAGGTACATAGTGATTCTAATACGTGCTTATGTTAGAGTTAAATATGGAATCTATTTGGATAGACCTAGTGATGAAGAAGAGAAAGCTTTGCTAATGTTTACACAACTATGTTTAGATGAACGATTACATATTATTAGACAACCGGTACCTAGGGAGGTACAAACACGTAGTGTAATAACGCGTGATCGAGTGTGGCATGATGCCAAAATGATGAATGATTATTTTACGCCTGGAACTAGTTATACCTCAAGACAATTCAAATAACGTCTAGGCATGAGGGAAGACTTATTCGAGAAATTGTTAGAAAAATTGCTTGAAGTTGATCCAGAATGGCAGCAACGTCCAGATGCAACCAGTACTATGGGGAATTCTACGCATATGAAATTAGTTGTCGTGATGAAATGTTTATGCAAAAGTACGGCAGCTGATAGTGTTGATGATTACACTCGTATGGGTGCAACTACAATATACATGTATCTAAAAATATTTTTGCCATACCATTTGCATGACTTTTGGAGAAAGATATTTGCGTGAACCCACTCCTGAAGATGTTCAGAGGTTGCTAGATGAGAATCCGGAACGAGGTTTTCCTGGAATGCTTGGTAGTGTTGATTGTATGCAGTGGCCATGGAAGAATTGTCCGGTAGCTTGGCAAGGAACTTACCGGGGTAAAGACAAACATAGTAGTTTGGTATTAGAGGCGGTGGCATCATACAATTTGTGGTTTTGACATGCTTTTTTTGGAATGTCAGGATCAAACAACGATTTCAATGTGTTGGCACACTCACCTCTTTTTGATAACATGCTAAAGGGTGTAGCACCTCCATGCAATTATGTCATCAATTTTCACCAATACCATATGGGTTATTTCTTAGCCTATGGTATATATCCAAAGTTGACTACAATTGTACAAGCTTTTTGTCAGACATTGGAAATTCCCGAGTATGTGAGATTCAACAAGTATCAAATGGCTAAAAGAAAGGATGTCGAGCGTGCTTTTGGAGTGCTTAAGGGTAAATTCAGAATTTTCGTATCACCATGTAAGTATTGGCAACAATCTGACTTGAACCTAATTATGAAATGTTGTCTTATTTTACACAACATGATTATCGAGCATGAACGTCGGGATACAGATTGGGGCAGAGTTGTTCCTGTTCTGATTCCGGAACCTACCAATAATGGTCGTGTATTTATGTCATCTCTGAAAACCTAGAAATGCACCTACAACTAAGAAATAATCTTGTCAAGCACATTGTCGCGCGTCCTGGTAGAGGAGGCCAGGCAGGGGACTTGTCTAGTTTGGAGGGTTCAGATATGGAATATGTGGTACTTCCATCATCAGAAGGAGATTATGAAGATATGTACTTAGAAGAAGAAGTAGTTCCTGGTCAAAATGAGGATGAAGCATTTGACTATTATGGAGATTACAATGATCAAATCCCAGAAGACTTTGAACATGAAGTTGAACATGTATATGGATAAGGACATGGGGGAGACGAATATGAACATGATGGAGATGACGATGAGAAGGATTATGATGATGATGAGGACGATGACGATGAGGATGACGATGACGATGAGGAGGACGATGATGATGAGGATTCTGACGGTGACGATGATGTTGCGTACGATGATGCGGGTACGTATGATGATAATGATGTTGAGGCATAGGATGTATTTCAATGTTGTGTTTTAAGATTTCGAATGTTAATTACATGCATATGTAATACCAGACTTTAAATTATTTTTGAGCTTCATTTATGTATGCAAATGAATACGTTTATATTTGATGGCATATGGTTTAAATCATTTAAATCTCCTTGTATAGTATATGGATATGTATACATATCCGTGAAATCTCTTTGTACAGTATATGGATTAGTATACTTATCCTTGAAATCTCTTTGTACAGTATAAGGATTAGTATACATATCCGTGAAATCTCTTTGTACAGTATATGGATTAGTATACTTATCAGTGAAGTCTCTTTGTACAGTGTATGGATATGTATACTAACCATGTATGAATGATTCACGTATTGTTTACCAATGAACACATTAGTTCGACCAACTCTCTTCTCCATCTTCAAAAATAAACACTTATTTTTGTTTAAGTTATTATCTACAACAATTTTCTCTCTTAATTATGATGGGTTTTATTCCGGAGGATGACGAATTGATAGTTAGTTTATGGGTTGATGTTCATCTAGAGAATGAAGAAGAAGATGAACAACTAAATAACACAAATATTTTGGAGCAGTTGCTGCAAAGTTGACTGTACATAATGAGAATCCTAATGAAAGAACGGTTAAGTATATGAAAACAAGGTTAAACGTTGTCATTTTAGACGTGAAAGTATATGTAACGATACAAAGATCCTTATATCTATGGAGGGCACCAGTACCTTTCAGAAATCGTAAGAAACTTACCGGATACCTATCCAACAATTTTTTGTGTATGTGTACTGAATTGTTGAATAATTTAATTGTAAATTGATATTGTTTTCTTCTGTTGTAGGAGCAATTTTCTTTGGAGAGTTACACAAAAAAAGGGGAAACCTTTTAGATTTTTTAACTGCTATGTGATTTTGAAAAACAATTTCTTAGAGTATAACCCTTCCCCCTTTGAAGATTCATCCTCTCAATCATCAGATGAAGAGTAAAGAATTCAGATAATGATAGGTTTTGTGGATCTCTCTGTAAACCCTCACGAGACATAACTCGTCCAATAGGGTTGCCTATTGGTTTAAATGCTGGTTGCACATACTGAATGTAATCGTTAATCATATGAATATGAAAATAACTATTATTATTTATTGTAGAACCATATTACATCATGTTCATCACATTTAAACTCTTACAACAACACATACTAATTATAAAAAAAAGCACATTACATCAATTGATATTCAAACTAAAACATAACAACATTTATTCAGCCCATGCCACTGTTTCACAGACAAGGCATTTCCAGTAACGTTTTCCATATGTTTTCTTTGCACTTGACCGGTGCATTTCCATAAAGAAATTACAACCCTCAGTTTCACAGGGAATCCCCTTGCTACATTCAAACTCCACCTTTCCTTTTAGTTTGAAGTTCTTGCAGAGTTCGTCAACTTTTTCTTGTTTTATTGCATCTTTCATTGCATCCTCCAAACATTGTGCTTCTCCCTGACATTTAGCATACTCACATTCCAAATATCTTATCTTCTCGGGTATCGACTCTTTTACCTTCCTAGTGCCGGTGCAGCCACTTTGGGGACATTTTATATATAGCCATGGGCATTGAAGCAGACTATGATTATCCATGAAACAACATGGACAAACCTCTTTTGCTTCCACACATACTATTTGTTTTCCATTTCTACTCGAACTGTTAGAATACATGATTGAGGTTTATATTTGAGAATGAATTGAGATTGTTATTGGTTAGAAATTTTTTTTCTATATTTTCTATATTTATAGAAAGAAATATATAGTTGTTAGGAACGAGTTCTAAGAAATAGAGCCATTGGACACGAGTTCTAAAAAATAAAGCCGTTGGACACGAGTTCTAAGAAATAGAGTCGTTGGGCACGAGTTCTAATAAATATGGCCATCGGGAACGATACCTATACAAGGAAGATAACCCATTCTTCTTTGCAGCATCAATCTACCAATTCTTCTTTGCAGCATCAATCTACCCATTCTTCTTTGCAGTATCAATCTTTGAGGTGAAAATCAAAGCTAAATATCTATTCAATGGAAAATCAATCAGGAACTACCAACTCAGTCGAAGATATTCTTAGAAGATGCAAGCGAACCACTCAATAAATTGATGCAATGGAAAAAGAGATATGCAAAAGAGGAGATCAAGCTATTACGAACGCATCAACGTCTTCATCACCTACCAAATCAAATAATGTGATGGATGAAGTGTTAAGCAAACGAAAATCCACAAAATAAACCAAAGATTCATCATCGGCTGCGACAAAATTCGAAGAAAAACTCAAGGCACAGAAACAAGGTCAATAACAATTCCAACTGAGGCAAGGTTAAAGGATGTTGAAGAAGAGACGGAATGGATTAGAAACTTTTACCTTCTCAAGGATGATTTTCCAGAAGATCCTAAAGATTATACTATATTTTGGATTCAAGTTGGTGGGGGTCCTTACGTTAAACCGACGGGCAAGAAACCACACTTTAATTATGTACCATCCCACATTTGTTCAAGGGTTAATCATGTTAGGAAATTATGCATCAAGTACAATGAGTTTCTCGATAGGTACAGAAGGGACAGATCCGCTGCACAAGATGCATATAAAGCCTGAAGAGGAGAACAGTTTTATCATATCGAAGCGGCATTGATCGTTGAATCTCACACCAAGAAAAATAATATTATGTAATGTATTCAGACCTATCGTGCACCATGTTAAAAAACGAGGGCAGATCGATACACGCTTTTAATCGAATAATCTGTTGTAATATATTTTTTAAATTATTAATGAAGATTAATTTAATGAAGTGATAATGAAGTTATTAATTTAAATATGAAAATCGTTTCGTTACAACACATTCAAACCTTTTATTAATTCAAACAACAATTTAAATTAATTTAGACAACACTTTTAAAATTAAGTTAACAACAATACTAACTAGAAATTTAGGACAACACTTTTAATTTAAACCTAGACTAGAAATTAAAAAACTAAACTTAATAAAAGATAAAACAACTAGAGATGGATTACATCATCATCTTCTGAATCTTCAACGCTGATTATATTCATCCCCTTCAAGATCTCCTTTTGCTTGTGTCGATAATATTTTTTTCGTTGGGAGCTAACCGACTAAGGTCCATAGACATTATTGGGTTGTCTTGATCTAAATGCATTTGTTGTTGATGCATTTGATTAGTCTGTTTTTGAAGCTTTTGCAAATCGAGTTGTTCTTCAATTTCATAACTCGGTTGTTGAGTATACTCCCAAATTGTTTGGTATTGGGATTATTGTTCCACTCTCATTTTTTCCTTCATTGATCTTGTTTCCTTAAGATACTACAAATTACTAGCACTTTGTTGATAGATCCTGTCTTCTTCCATCTTAACCGAAGATGTCCCCTCACCACCTCCTCTAAATATACGTTGCTCACGATCCTTCTTCTGTCTAGCTTGCATTTTGGCTTTTTTTGTTCCTATAGGATGTGCATTGTACTTGTAATTCCAACGACTCTCTCCATTAGGAAGAATTTCCGTACCATCTTCGACTGATACAAAGTCACGATGATTATTAAACAACTCACTGGTTTGGCCCACAATGAGTTCATAATTAAATCCATGGACCTTTTCTCTAAACATTTCATAACATGCATCATACTTGAATGGTTGTCCAGTTTGAAACTAAAATTGCTCCCGACCTTCGTTTGTCTGAAAAATTTTGTATGAAAATTTTTGTTTATTAAAAACATCACCAACTATATGGAAAACTTAACAACAATAATAGAACTTACCAAATCTTCGTGGCTCGCACCACTTTTGCTTTGCCGATATATAGCGTTAATAATGGACACGAATTCTCTGACATCTTTTTTTATTGCTTTCATCTTGGTTTTAAGGCTCCCAATCTCTTCCATTAGGATTGTCGTTGCGTTCGACAAAAAATTGGTGAATACGTATCCAAAACATAACGGTTTATTGTCCCGAACCCACAATTTCATCCATACTAACATAAATAAAGGCAACAGTAAGATCAATCTCTTCCTGTAGAACAAAATTATTAACCATTTTGAATCAAACTAAAATATAAAAACTTGAGTAGTAGAAGATAAATATAAAAATCAAAGAAGTATAGTAAGAAGAAGAGAAATAAGAAATCAATTGATGTAAAGAAGAAGAAATAAGAAACCAATTGATTTGGTGTGATTTGGGTAGAGAATTAGAGTGGTACTTATAGAGGATTTTGAAAAAATGACCGTTGGGATCCGACGGTGGAGAAGATAGAGTCGTTATTAATGATGGATGGTTAGGATCGGGTGTGAGAGAGGTGTAAACGAATAAAGGTCAAACAAATATTTTTACTCAGTAGCCGTGTAAAAAGTTACGGCTACTCAGTAGTCGTATCAATGGTAATACGGCTACTCAGTATCCGTAAAGCGTAAAATAATACGGCTACTGAGTAGCTGTGTGATTTCCCTTCTCTCCAAGGAGGATCAGATTTGATCCTCCAAGTAGGGAAAGTGAGAGATATCTCTACTCATGTAGGGATATGGGAGACCATAGTGGATGGTTTTTGGGATTTTTCCCTACATATGAGAGATAGGGAAGGGATGAGGGGAACCATAGTGCTTGGTCTAAAGATAGCATCCGTTTTTGAATCACCATCGAATAGGCCAGAAGAAAATTGATCGATGAGACTTTTAACATCACTCTCAATGATGATATGAGTGAATTTTTCCTCCATAGCTTTCTTCAAAACTGTCCATATAGCCCTGGCTTCAGCTTCTTCTGCAGACTTTACTTCAAAAACCATGGAGACACAAAAGAAAGATTTTCTAGCATAATCCGCATCACATATCCTGCACCATTAGCTCTAGTGATATCATCATAGGCTCCATCAGTATTACACTAAATCCAACCAAAAGAGGGGGCACACAGGCTATCAGAAGTAGTAGGAGAAATTTGAGACGCAAAATGACGACCCTTTTTGCTAGAACCGGAACCAGATCAAAGTTGACGTGTGAGCAGTGAGTAAGCACCGTATGTATTACGCATTTGTACTTTTTTGGATAATAATAAAAAATATCAATAATACGTAAGAAAAAGACGAGGAGGGAGTGGGAACTTGGTATTTTTCTTTCTTTTCTTCTCCTTCTCGCTTTTCATTCTCCCTCTCTCTCTTCATTTGTTTTCATTTTCAAGGGTTTCGAGGTTTCAAATCTTTCTCTGTAAAAAATCACATCTGATCCCTCTCGTTCTCTTTCTAACAACAAATATTCGAGTCTTGAAAGGATTCCAAGTTTCATTATTTGTAAATCAACGACGATCTAAGATTATTTTTTGGAGAAATGGTGTCGATTGGCCCGAGATTTGGAAATCAATTCTTGTTATTTTGATTCTGATAAATATTCGAGATAATTTAATCAAGAAGAAGAAGATATTGTTGTATAGGATATTGATTTTTCGTGGTAATTAAGGTATCTGAGATCCAGGGTTTTTATGTGCAATTAGGTTTTGATGGACATGGAAGTAGTAGTAGGGGATGTGGCGTCCTTAGATATTGAATTGCTACAGTTACCTGAGTTATCTCCGATAGCTCTTAAATCAAACCCTCACATTGTTGCCGAGTTGTTCTCACAGTGGCTTTCACTTCCTGATACTACTCGTCTGGTATTTTTCTTAATCTTGATTATTTGCTTGCATTCTTTGGTCTTTGATTCATGTAATTATGCTTATGGGAAAGATTAAGATATAAAAAATCCTTTGATTTTGTAGTTTCTGCTTTTGTGAAGAGAGTAGATTAAGGTTAAGGTCTTGGAAAATATGTTGATCGCAAAACATCTTGTATCTTTTGAATTTTGTTAATTCAATCAGCCAGATTAGTTTACCAAATATTGCTGAAGAACCACTGCGGCCAGCAATCTTGACTAGACTTTAGAAAAGTTATCATTTGTTCCCTTAAATGTGACGTACATATCAGACCACTTTGAAATTTCATACATGTTCTAAATTCTAACTTAAATGATCAAAGCAAGAAATGAGCTAGAGATATCACGAGACAATACTGGCATCTACCCCAACTGCATGCAAATGTCCCAAAACTGAATTTAGACTCTTTTGGTTGAGTGGGAGGTTTAAAGCTAATGCAAAAGCAAAGTGAGTTTTGAACAATTCAACACTCGGTCTGTTTGAGTATTTGACATGGTCAGAGGTTCCTTGCACTTGGCTGAGTGAAGCCAAAATGTCCGTGTGGTATTGGGTTTTCAGGCCTCAGTTTTTTAGCACTCTTGCAGTTTCCATGTTGCCCAATAAAGCATCACTCATGTGCTTTCAGATGTTGACTTGACCGAATAAGCCCTTAGTCTTTTGCTGGATAATCGTTAGAGGATTTAGGACTGGGATTAAATTGCCAAGATAGGTTGTATTAGGTGTAGTGGAAGCTTCAATAAATGACTTGGTACAAGGGTAAATCAGATGTGTTTTAGTACAAGTAGCGACGTGGTGTGCGCTGACTGTTTACTACCATCCGACAGTTATCGAACCTTTGCTAAGATCATCGGCTTGTTTTCTTATGTGATCGCGAAATTCTTGGTGGATTTCTAATGACATAAAACATTACAGATGTAGCGTACAGGGTGGGTAATTGTAATTATATTGACCATTTCGCAGTGTTGTTTCAATCGTAACTTCGATCGTATTCTTATTTTTAAACGGCAGTATTTTATATCAACAACACTTATAGGTCTAGTCACAAAACTCGCAGAAAGTTCAGCGGTTGAAAAACTAGTGCTGCATCATTTGGAGTTGGAACAGATTTTACGGATATTTTTGTTTTCTATAAGGGTTTCACGGTGATTTATGAATTATCGAATTTCAAGAAGTCTTGTGTTTTCATTTTTTGTCTCAAACACGATTCTCACTGTTTCAGTATGATCCAGGTAAAATCTTTGCTTGATGATGCTAAAGCAGGCTCTCCACTCAATGTGTCAGGGAGTTCTTGTAGTTCAACCGCTGGCTCGAACAATTCATTGCCTTCCATGTTTCCAGCAGGCAGTGCTCCACCACTTTCACCTAGGAGTTCATCTGGTTCACCGCGCATCACAAAGCGCCTAGGGGTTGGCCCATCTTCTTTAGGTTCTCCTCTAAGATTAGTCAAGCAGCCAGTTAGAGAAGTCATACCCCAGGTACTACTTAGCATCTAATGATCTGTATAGTTTTTGTGTGCTCCCTGTGTCTTATGTGTTCATTCATGTGGCGCTAATGTGGATGATGATATTATCTTAAACTACTCGCAGTTCTACTTTCAAAATGGCCGCCCACCCCCAAATGATCTGAAACAGCAATGCTTGGCTAGAATTAATCAGATTTTTGCTGGGCACTTAGATACTGGGCTGCAAGTTCATGGTTAGATAAGCATCTGATATTCTTTTTTTAGTTCCAAGCTTGGAAGTTTTTTTCTTCTCTGTGCTGTCAGGATTGATAAACTTTGTTCTATTGTTTATGATATCCAGATTTTAAATCAGTTACAAAGGACATTTGCAAGTTACCATCATTTTTTTCTAGCTCTCTTTTCAAAAAGATTGATGTGAACTGCACTGGGGTGGTGACAAGGTTTGGCTTATTGCTTCTATTTGTCTTTATTTGCTGGAGCAAAATGTTACTTGGTGTCGATGCTTGTTTTCTGTTACAATGAGTAAAATTTTCTTTTTCATTTCACCACAGGTTTGTACTCTGTTGAGTTTTCATATATCAACATGATGTAGTAATTATGTTGGAATACTGTACTTGCTTGTCTTGATACCCTTTTAAGTTTACATTTTGCACTTTGCTCTTACATTTATGGAACCCTCGAGCAGTTCAAGTATTTGCCACTGCAAGCTTCTGTTTAGATAATATCTTCTTTTTTCTTTTTTTTTTGAAAATTTAATATCCTTTTCTTCTGAAATGAACTTTAGTGATGTTGTATATGCTGATTATGCGTTCAAATGCATTTGCAGGGATGCATTTGTTGATTACTGGGTCAATGGCAACATGTTGAGCATGGATATAGCAACCCAGATATTTACGGTTTTGAAGCAACCAGATCGCAAGTACCTCACTCAGGTCTCCTTTTGGCTTCTCCATAAGTCTCATTTCAAATTTTCATTTGATGTGTATGGGCGTTGCTCTGGCACAGAGTTACAATCATGGTTCGCAATGAACTACTGTGCCTTTGTATTGCACCAGTACTCTGAGGCATGTTTTTTGTTTTTCTCATCTCCTTAACATATTTTGATCCGTGCATTTTGGATCCAGGAAGACTTCAAACCTGTTCTACGAGAACTTTTGGCAGCTCATCCTGGTTTGGAGTTCTTACAAAGCACACCGGAGTTTCAAGAAAGATATGGTAGGTCCTTAATATGTTCAACATCTTCGCTGATGTACTGGAGATATATTAGATTTTTGGAATTTAAGCGTATCAGTCATTATTGATATACTTCGTGCAAATTTTGTGTAGTGAGAAACATCAGGCTTCTTGTCGATTATATTTCTTACTTCTCTTTTTAAGCCAAAGTACTGAAATTTTCTGAATCTTACTTCAGTGACTTTACGGTTTACTGTGGTGAACTTTGTCTGTTAGAGTGTAAGCTTGCCTAGTTGCAGCGGGGCCTCTTCATATGCCACCTTATTTAGTATATCCCGTTCCCTATAAAAAGTAGAACATAGAGAAGATTTACTATTCTACATACTCCTCCTGTCATTTGTTATCCTAATCCTCTGAGATATTGGGCATTATCATATGACATTTTTTGCAATTCCTCTGTTTAATTAACTAGAGTATTGTATGTGTATGTAATGGCTCCATAAGTCCTTGTGGTATCTTTCCTAGTCCTCTTATGCTCTTAATAACTAGCTTCAAGGCCGCCTCTCCTGTGTTTATTATCTCAGTCAGTACTGTTAATTGCGCAATATGCTACCACGGATACATTATAACTGAACCTTTTTTTCCTAAAAACCAGCGGAAACCGTCATATACAGAATATTTTTCTATGTGAATAGAGCATGGAATGGTCGTCTTACTCTGCGGGAATTGAAACGTGGCAATCTAATTACTGCAATGCAACATGCTGACGAGGAAGAGGATATAAACAAAGTGTTAAGGTAGGTCTGTAATGTTGTAGTCGAAAATTCGCGTATTAGTCATAAGGGGCACGGGTTATTGGTGACGGGTTATTGGTGCTGATCACATAGTCAGGTCTTTTTGAACTCTTTGAGGAGGGTTATTTAACGAATTTGAAGTAGTCTGTGCATTATGCTTTAAGTCATACGAGATACCAATTTGCATAACTGGTTGGGCGTGTCCCTTCTAATGCCAGTGAAATGTGGTTTGAGAGTAATATACTAATATGCATCAGATGTGTAGTTTTGCATTAACCTGTGTGGGATAGTACTTGCTGGAAGATTTAGTTTATATGTAATTCGATTCATTCTAATCACTCCCTTTCAACAGATACTTCTCTTATGAACACTTCTACGTTATATACTGCAAGTTTTGGGAGCTTGATCAAGATCATGATTTCTTGATCGATAAGGAGAACCTCATCAGATATGGTAACCATGCCCTTACCTACCGGATAGTCGATAGAATTTTTTCACAGGTTTGCCTTTTCATACTTTGCATGTTGTGTTAAGTAAGCCAACATCTTATATTCTTAATTGAAGTAAAATCTTGTCTTACTTACCCGTTTTCCCTGTTTCTACCCATCTCAGATTCCAAGAAAATTTACTTGCAAGGTTGAAGGGAAGATGGGATATGAAGATTTCGTTTACTTCATGCTGTCGGAGGAAGATAAATCATCCGCACCTAGTCTTGAGTATTGGTAATACAGTTGACCCTTATTTTGTACACATCTTAACACGAGAAACAATTTTGTGCATGAAAATGGTACCTTAACTTTTTCTATTGGTGCTGTTTTCACGATTTAGTTATTTTGCCATCTGTGTCACTTTGTTGTCGCTCTTGGTTCAACACCAAAATTGTTTTAATTTCTGAACTCTGTGTTTGTCAACTTATCAGGTTCAAGTGTATAGATTTGGATGGAAATGGTGTGCTGACATCCAATGAAATGCAATTTTTTTATGAAGAGCAGTTGCATCGCATGGAGTGCATGGCACAAGAGCCCGTGCTCTTTGAGGATATTTTGTGTCAGATGGTTGACATGATTGGACCAGAGGTTATAGCACTTCTGTAGTGTTTATAAGCTTGTTTTCCACTCTTCTATTCAAATTTAACATTTTTGTCTGTATTTAACTCGTCTAATATTGCTGCAGAATGAATGCCATATTACGCTACATGATCTGAAAGGCTCCAGGCTCTCTGGAAATGTCTTCAATATCCTTTTCAATCTCAACAAATTCATGGCTTTTGAGACACGCGATCCATTTTTGATTCGTCAGGTGTGTTGCTTGTATATGGCCCCTTTTTTTTGCCATTGTCAGATCCACATCCTATGCTGGATGGGGAGGGGACCTGTATCTATTGTTGTATGGCATGCGGATTTATTATTCTCAATGCAATGTGAGCAGGAACGTGAAGAGCCCACCTTGACAGAGTGGGATCGTTTTGCACATAGAGAATATATTAGGCTTTCAATGGAAGAAGATGGTGAAGACGCTTCTAATGGAAGTGCAGAAGTTTGGGACGAATCACTTGAGGCTCCGTTCTGAGCTTGATGAAGTTAGTTGTTATCTTCAACTCCATGTCTTGGGTCTTGCTAAGCTGAAACAGGTGAATAAATCCATCTCATTTGTGCAGGTAGGTATAGTAGAGAGTTGCTGAATACTTACACCCATGAACCTAAGGCAGAAGTCTGAAATTGGCTCTTGGGAGTTGGGACGGGTCATTGTGCCTTCCTGACTTCAAAAAAGAAAGAAGCAAACCTCCAATATTTGATCATCATTAACTCCATCATGATAAGTCTTAAGAGTCGCACAATTTATTTTATACTTAGATGTGTGCATCTTTCTTGGCCGCAAGTTTGATGAGGATGGGGGCGGCATTGTGGAAAATAGTGTATTTGCAGAAAGGATGGATGGGCATAGGAGCAGCAGCAGCAGATACTGGCTGGTGATTAATTGTCACCAGGCAGTAACAGCAATGATTTCATTTTTGTTTTTCCTTTTATATGTGATTAACCCCCTTTAAAAAGTCTATTTACTCTTTAGTCTCTAGTCCTGAAAATTAAAATTGCTGCTCGCCTCCATAAATTATTATTTCGAAAAATATTTTTTCTTAAAAGGCCTTAAATTTTTGTTTCTTCAAAGGCCTTCTGAATTTTGGTATCATCTCAAAACGTCAGAAATACCATCCCCGTTATTGTGATGCACCTCCAGTGTCACCTCTTCTTTGCTAGCCACGATGATTCTAAATGAAGAACCACAAACTTATCATTAAAATCCATCAACTTATGATCCTGTAACGTGAATAAAGGCTCACTCATTAACACTTGCAGCTGAGTTGATTGACCCAACGTGGAACTCTGAAATAATTATTTCTACACAGAAGTGGAACTCTGAAAAAGTTGGAAATAATTTTCCTCGAACTATTTCGAATAAAATTTTAAATATCAAACTTTACCCTGACATTAATGAGAACCCGAAAAGGCATATCTTAAGATAGCGGTTAACCAAAAATGAACAATGTTCAAGCAAAAAATTGTATGCCAAATTGCAAAGTAATTCTCCAAATTCGAGGCCAAGCTACTGTCTTATTCTGGATGGAATTTTGGAAGCTTAATGTGTCCCAGGGAATATGTTGGGGTTTTGTTTCGTATACAAAATCATATGGCTGAAAACAGATTTTAGGTAACAGTTTTGCAGCAGAAAATAGTGATCTAATGCTGTCAAAACCGTCGTTAAAGGGTAGTTTCGGGTTTGGAATGTCTACAAGGTTTGTTTGGATTAGGAAACTTGTATGATGGTTTCGAGGAGTGTTTTCCAAGTTTAGGGTTTCCTAATTAAGGTGTGAGTCTATTTTTAGGAGTTCTAAGACTTGGGGAGCAAGGATTTGTCTACTATATAAGAGGGCTTATATTGTGAGTAGAAATCCATTCTCTTGATTATTCTCTTGAAGAATCCTCTCTTTATGAGAGTGTTAGGGTCACAACCGTTGTGTCCTACAATGGTTGTTGATGGGGCAAAATCTATGTGAGAAGAGAGACTTGTAGTGAGAACGGGTATGGGAGAAATCTAGGGTTTCTAGGGTTCGTATGGGAGAAGCTAGAATTCATGATGTTCTTCATGTTCTTGTCTAAAGTCGAAGCAACCATGGGTGGAGGTTTATGGAAGAAGAAGAACAAAGGAAGAGGTAAACTCTTCGTAATATGTCTTGTTGTTTCTAACGTTTAGCGCTAGTGGGTTATATAACTAGTTAATTATATGATGTGTGCCGATGTAATAGCTTGTTATGATAATGAAAGATTCTCGGGGTGGTTTTAGCCGTGGATGTAGTCTACAAAGGTGAATCACGTAATCTTTGTGTCGTGTGTGATTGTCTATTATCGTATTGATCATGTATTCGTGCTAGTATTATCCGATCATGCTAATCTAAAGATGTAAGTAAAGGATTCGAGCTAGTTATCTAAAGTAGGATATTTCATGGAACAGACTTCTATGAAAGCATGCCGGTTCGAGATTAACGTAACCTCGATTTCCCGACAAGTGGTGCGGCGAGCGTGGATAAATATGGTAGTGATTTGGTAATTAGAACAAGAGGTTTCAAAAAAGTGAAAGTCTTGGTTCGTAGTAGAATGATATAGTTCGTGAAGATGATGAGTAAATCAAGACCGAACAAAGAATGGGACGACATCAAGAAAGGTTCGACAACTTTGCTTGATGTGACTATGATTCGTGTTGAAGGTGTTTTCTTTACGAGAGAAGATCGTTCGTGGGTTCAACTGGCGTCTGCAAATATTTTCAGGTGAAAATGTTTTTAATCATGGTGGTGCTAAGTGACAATCGTTCATACACAACATATGAAGATTGTACCATGTTATGTCTACATGGAGGATGACTCAAGATTGTTGGTTCTTGGAGTTGGTGAAGTCCGTCTGGAATTGTTTGATGGCTCAGATCAAATAATGTCAAGTGTTAGACATATGTCGAAGAAGAAGTATTCTACGAAGGTGGAATAAGGGTTATTTTGTTTTTGGTACCTAGGTTTTGTCCGACTTTTGAGTTTGGTCTAACATTTGTCTAGCTTTGCATTTGTTACTTGGAAATAACGTTGACCCGAGTTGACCTCGCCAATTGATGACGTGTATTAATTTCTGTCAACTAAATACTTAATTACAACAACAGTTTAAACTTTACTAACAATGACAAACCAAGTCCTTTAACCGTCGTACACATGGACGTACCATATTAGATCTCCACCCATCTAAAATCTCAACGGCCAAGATTGAAAACATTTTTTATTCATCTCTCCTCTACTTCTTCATAAAATAGACGACCAGCAGCAGTAGAATCAAACAATTCGAGTTTCTTTAGATTTTGATTTAAACCAAACAATTAATTCAGAATAAGAGATTCTTTATATTTTGAAGACTAGAATAAGTTTTACCTCGAGGATTGATATTACCACTGCAACATGACGGCTACAATTGCTGATTCAACAGAGGGAAATAAGTTATAAAGCTTGGTATAATCGATCCTTACTCCTTCACTAGTGGTGCACCTGATCACTGCAAAAATGGGTATCGATTAATCATGGTCGTGATAAGTCAGAATCAAACATTTTCGCTTTCTCGACAACCACCAATGCAGCCTTGTATTTCTATCAGAATCATACGGGTATGATTTTTGTTCATAATTGTCGATATTGGTGAGAGTATGATAGGATGGAGATTGAAGTGCTGAAAAGAATTGGTTGTACAAGAATGATGGGATTTCCTGGTAACGGATATTATAAAATAAGAAGATGAAATTAGGGTGAGGGGATATAATATATTCAATCTGATCATGATGGTGAATTTTGTTTTTGAAAGTTTGAAGAAATTGTGGATACGGGTATTGTTGCATTAATTCAGTTCGATTGTTTTAATAAATTGATTCAATTAGGATTAGATGGGTGAATTTTGAATTAGGGTTCTTCAGTTTGGATCTGGGGAAGAACATGAAAACCTGTTTTCAGTCGGATTGTAAACTCCTAACGACGCCATTAACAGCGTTAACTAATTAGACTTATTTTATTTTTTCAATAATTACTAAACGGAAGTCAAACTTTAACTTAGTAAATTCGGGTTAACGTTATTTCCAAGTACCAAACGCAAAAGCTGGACAAATGTTAGACCAAACTCTAAAGTTGGACAAAACCTAAGTACCAAAAACAAAATAACCCGTGGAATAATCAGTGATCATAGCGACAAAGTATAGTTTGATACAAGTCATGCAGAAACTTGTATAACTTATATGAAGAAGTTGTTTGTGGTGAGGCTAGAAGATCGATAGATAGTGATTCCGATGGTGCAAGCGCAAAAGAGGAATTTGGCTTAGGTGGTGGTTCAAGCTCAAAGTACAAGACAATTTTGATTCGTGCTAGTGATGATGTCCACAAGGATGGCCTTGTATAAGGTGGTAAACATTCATGCTTTGTTGGAGTGAAGACGAAGGTTTTGTTCACGTCACAAAAGGTGGTGATTGTTGGGGTTTTGTTTCGTATACAAAACCATATGGCTGAAAACAGACTTTAGGTAACAGCTTTGCAGCAGAAAACAATGATCTAATACTGTCAAAACCGTGGCTAAAGGGTAGTTTCGGGTTTGGAATGTCTACAAGGTTTGTTTGGATTAGGAAACTTGTATGACGGTTTGAATGAGTGTTTTCCAAGTTTAGGGTTTCCTAATTAAGGTGTGAGTCTATTTTTAGGAGTCCTAAGACTTGGGGAGCAAGGATTCGTCTACTATATAAGAGGGCTTATATTGTGAGTAGAAATCCATTCTCTTGATTATTCTCTTGAAGAATCCTCTCTTTATGAGAGTGTTAGGGTCACAACCGTTGTGTCCTACAATGGTTGGTGATGGGGCAAAATCTATGTGAGAAGAGAGACTTTTAGTGAGAACGGGTATGGGAGAAATCTAGGGTTTCTAGGGTTCGTATGGGAGAAGCTAGAATTCATGATATTCTTCATTTTCTTGTCTAAAGTCGAAGCAACCATGGCGGTGGAGGTTTATGGAAGAAGAAGAACAAAGGAAGAGGTAAACTCTTCGTAATATGTCTTGTTGTTTCTAACGTTTAGCGCTAGTGGGTTATATAACTAGTTGATTATATGATGTGTGCCGTTGTAATAACTTGTTATGATAATGAAAGATTCTCGGGGTGGTTTTGGCCGTGGATGCAGCCTACAAAGGTGAACCACGTAATCTTTGTGCCGTGGGTGATTGTCTATTATCGTATTGATCATATATTCGTGCTAGTATTATCCGATCATGCTAATCTAAAGATGTAAGTAAAGGATTCGATCTAGTTATCTAAAGTAGGATGTTTCATGGAACTGACTTCTATGAAAGCATGCCGGTTCGATATTAACGTAACCTCGGTTTCCCGACAGAATAAAGGGCTTTTTTTGTGGAAATGCATCCACAATGCTTAGGAAAATCCTAGGAGAATATATGGATAACATTGATACTCACTGCATTTTTTGTAATCATCCCTGTGACTCTTTACAACACTTGTTTTTTGATTGTTCTTATGCAAAATATGCATGGATGCTTCCTCCTTTGGACAAGTTTGAATTTCAACCACACATCTGATCTTCCTTTTTTGAGCTTATACACTAACTAAATTGCAGGAAAATCTACAAACAATAATATTGAAGTATTTGCTATTAAATGTTGGTTGATTTGGAAGGAAATGTGTACGAGGGTGTTTCAGGATAAAACTACTACTAGTCTTCAGCTCTCTTTGACTGTTCTTAGACATTTAAAATTTTGATCTCATACTTCTCTGAATCCTGCATCTATTGTTGTTGGCCCTAATATTACATATGGCCTAGTCACAAGCCTTGTAATAACCCTGTTGGGATCTCAAACAATAATAACACTTGGACGCCCCATGTTTTGAATCAATTTAATCTTAATTTTGATGCCTCGTGGATTGATGAAAATGAAACCTGCAGGATATGGTCTAATTTTTCGTTCTTCAGCAGGTACAGCTATCCAAGCTGGATCTGGGACCATCAATGCCTCCAACCCTGAAGAGGCAGAAGCTCTAGCTTTGCTTGAAGCAGCAAAGTGGGCGGTAATCATGAACTACAAATATTTTTGGATAGAAGGAGATTGCAAAGGAGTTATTGATTTTGCTCAGGGTCACAACAACACAATTCACTGGAAAAACAAGGCCATAATAGCTGAAGCTCAAAGAATCCTACAAACTTGTGAGCATTTTTTGGGTTTTATTTTAATTGATATGAATAGCAATAATGTGGCAGATGCTTTGGCAAAGCAGTCAAGGACGCAGGGCCACTACAAACAACAATGGACACTAATGCCACAATTTCTCCTTTCTGCTCTAGCTTTTGATGTTGGCTCTCTAGTTTCAAATGTAATCACATCTTATGAGAATAACTTGTTGGAGGATTCTTATATTTTAGTTCATTACACTGAGATAAAGGCATCCAACAAGGAAAATGGCCTCTTGTAACCTTTTTTTTTAAATTTTTTTTCCAATGATATTAACTTTCAGAATAAAAAAAAGGCCCAGGAATTAGATTACAGTGGAATTCAAAACCATTTCTCTTATATCAAGAGAATGAACTACACTATTAGCTAGTCTGTTTACAGACTTACGGAACCAAAATTTATGATTGCCCAAGAAATGAGTCTCATGTTCGATCACTATTAAATGGATGTGTCTACTAAGATTGAATACTATAACTTGCGTAAATCCAATTATAAAGATAAACGATATAATCGGAAAAGGAAAAACACAAGAAACCAGAAGTTTTGTTAACGAGGAAACCGCAATAGCAGAAAAACACAATACACCAAAAGCATAACTCGGTTGAACTCACCAAGCGTTGGTATGTCAAGTTTGGATGTCATATTTTAGTATCAAAACTCATCTAGAGTCGCTTGATTAAATACTAGAGTCAACTTCGTTTAGGTTAGACTAGAAAGTCTAGGAATGTTGAGACATACATGTATTACTCTGAAAACCTAAAGAATGTGAAAAAGTAACGAACTATAACGGCGACATCATCCTTCCAGTTGATGTTAGTAATACTGACTTGAACTTGTTTCATTCATAACGTATCTTTCAAGTCGTGTTATATTGAAAACATAACTATGAAGCTGTATATATTGTATATTATACTCTAGGGATGTGACTTGATCATAATAATATGATCATAGTATTAAGGAATAAGACGACGAAGTATAATGCTTATATTTTGAACTTCGTAGATATGAATCGACATAATCTTGTATATAGTGTTATGATTATGTGAATGGGTTATGGTGAAGATTTCATCATAGTAAAAATGTTTTACATTTGTTTAAAGGAAGCACATTCATAAACTTGTTTTGTGAATCGAAAGGGAAATCAATAGGGTTGTTGGTCTTCCTATTCATTGCATATCTTTGGATGACCAATATGTGTGAGTTGGTAGAACCGATCACAATGCCTAGACTTATGATTCGGTATGACCGTTCCTGGTAATCAGTGTAACTGATCCTAAGTAATCACCATGAGATGGTATGATCGATCCTTGTAATTGGTGTGACCGATCATAAGTGTTGTGTGACGGATCCTTGTAATTGGTGTAACCGATCCTACTGATTGGTATAACCGATCCGAACCCATGTATGTGGCTTGGAAGGACCGATCACAACTAACCATTGTGATTTTGTATAACCAAGCACATAGTAGTCTTGCAGTACTGGCAAACCAAGTCTAAACTTGTTTGGAAGTGTGGTATAACTGATTCAAAAAAGCAAATCCATGTAAATATGAAATAAGGATTTGCAGTGAAAAGATGTCAACATACTTTTGTTGATGGTGGTTTTTAGTTCAAGACTAAAACCGTAAAACTCCAAATTTATGTATTCTTGTTCTGCAAAGAAATAAATCCATTTTAACAGTGATGAGTGCCTACGCCTCTTTGCTTACATGTATTAAGCAATTCAGTATACTTATATATATGAAACTTACTTAGAATAATGTTGGTTGCAAAATCCCAGATATTCTGTAAATTTTATTAAACTCCCACCTGCGTTATGCATTGACGCATGGCCTGCTGAGTATTTATCATATGTTATGTTCCCCGACTGAACTCTTAATATTGACATGATATGATGACTAATGTTCGTTCTCAGCAGAGCAGCATGATTTTCCTGAAGTGTCAGCACTAAGATGCGCATGAAAATACTCAATTAGAAGCACGTTGCGCTGCTCCTGAGAATAAAATTAGTGATTTTGCACCAATGCGCAAAATTCACCAAATTTGATTAAGTTTGTGTCAGCTCGCAAAATTTAATTTTTCTGACTTAATTTTACCAATTTATAAAATTAGTTTTTTTGCGGTCTGCGCAATATCTCGATCCTTATTGGTCGAGACTAAACCTAGGCAAACTAGGAAATTGGTCCATCATGGAACTAGTAGAAGCAGCATCATACCAAAAGTTGAAAAATAAGAAATAAAGGGAAACTGCGAAAAATAGAGGCAGCGCAAGAGGGGCGCGGCCGCGCCACTTGGCCGGTCGGTTTGCCGTAACTGGCGCCGCCTATCACCGACCAGCCATGCCCATATTGTTGTCTGTCGGCCCCCTTTCCCATCGTCCAATCAAATTGCTCTAAAGTCGCAGTCTACACTTTGGACATACGTCATTTGTTGTCTGCCGACCCCTTTTCCCTTTCTACCAATAAAATCGCTTTAAAGCAACAGCTTAAAAGGCGAGCTAGGTCATGACTGAAAACTGACAGAATTCCTCCCGAATTCTTTCTGAGTTTTTACTGTCGGGTTATTTTCACCCCCTAAACGAACTCAAAACCTAAATATTCCCCCGTAAGAAGATAGAAAATTCTTTTCTGGTAAGAATGGAGGGGTGGATCATCAAAATCCGAGTTCGTATGAGAATTCTACAGCAGTTTTAGTACGGGTCTCACACCTGAATTTTCTGATTACGAAATTTCACGAATTAACATAAATTTCCATAAATCATCTCAGTCATCCAACTTGGATAACTGATTTAACCGGTTTAGATCTAATTTTTGGCCGACCAATGAGATGTCATAATGGCTGCCAGCCATTCCTCTCCTATGAGGACCAATCCTCTCGTCCTCAATCTACTCAAATAGCTCCTGGCAGCTGCTCTTAGTCGCGCTCCTAACGACGACATTTCATATGCATCAATTAATTTCGAGCTGCTTACTTAAAAGCGATGCTCTACAAGCACCGATTACAAACAATATTTTATAAATATTGGTTTCACGACTAATTTAAATATTTGACCTAAAAGCATCGCATGCTATTTTTTGCGGAAAGTCTCACGACTTGACTTATCACATATGATTGCCTGCCGCCTAGCTTGCGCTTGATTGGTGGAAATAACTAGGTCTTGCAAGCAAGACTCACACAGCAACTACCATGTAGGACTTGTTCCATTCCTCATGTTACTTGCTACATATTTTCTACAAAATACTCGAGACATCAAACATGTCACAAAGTGGGGGATGTTCATCAGGGTATTGGTCTAGCGGTTTACAGTGTGCGGCGTGCAACACGCCCATTACGATAAAGTGTCAGGAAAGACGGACATTTAGTGGCAGTAGAGAAGTAGTGGATGTAAAACCAACCAGTCTTACCTTCATAGGAACGTGGCTTTCACCATTCTACACGATCCCCACTTCTCCATAACTCAACTACTTCCACTTCCTATGAGATCAAGGCGTGTTCGACTATGACTTGTATGAATAGATTTTCAATCTATTTCAACAGACAAGAGTTTATTAACGCAGGTATTCAGAAAACACCAAGAACTTGCAGCTTATATCCCGCAAGCTGGTATCACATTATGATACAAGTCATAAAACAACCACACTTTCATAATTCATCATTCTGATCTCAACACCTTTTTTGCTTCCCTCCCTAAGATCAACTCTTCTCCTTCATTTTGTGACCGAAGCAAGATTGGAACGACAATTTCTTGGTTTAGGCCAGAATTGTACAGATTGATCTCTCGAATCTAAAGTACTCCTGTGCAGTACATTTGTTTAGGGTTTAGATTCGTTTCTCGGCGGCACACCCAATTTACCATTTTCAGCAGAATCAGTTTTTGCCTTACTACAACTTTGAACACGAGCAGTAACTCTTATCATTTATTGTTCAAAGATATTCCTTGGTACTCAAGGTGATCTTGTGCCGAAATAAATTAAGAATATTTTAATTAAGGTTTTTGATTTATATGCTTTAATTACCAACAATTAATCCATAGCTCTAGAGAATAAAAATTAGTAATGTACATTTACTAATTGGATATTTTCTATTGAGAGATTAGGAAATATTGGACAAGCATTTATTGGAATTAGGGAAACTGAATTCTGCCACTCATTGCATATCTTGAGAATATTTTCGGTTTTGGAACTTCCTTGGTGTCCAAACATCCTTAGTCTATAAATACCTAAGTTTGCATTTCTAGAAACCATCCTAAGAGCCAGGCAAACTTCATTTCTTGTTATTTCTGGTGGAGTCGTCTATTCGGAGAGGAAAGTATCCTAATTAGGTGAAATCTCTTACGACCACTCGTTTAAAGACTTATGTGGGATTAAGAAGCTCTACGAGTACCGTTGGTGGGAAATTAGATAATTTTAGTGTTATTAGTTTTCTATTTGATTTGATTGACTAACGGTTGTTGAGACTTTGATTGCACCTAGTTTGTTTATTCTTGAGAATCTTCTCATCTGATATAAGATTCACCCAGACTAGATCAAAGTATCGACGGTATCTTTAGAACTGCTGTTAGATCTAAAGACATCTTGTGATAATCCGTTGTTAACAGACTCCGTTCTGTGCGTGATTGATCACAAGAGATTCAAGTGGTGTTGTGCAGGTTTTGAAGATAAAAGAAGATTTGACGACGAAGAAGAATTCTTATGAGTTGAGGCAGTGAAGCCTATCAACACGTTGGTGAGTTTTGAGGAGGTTGTGCGTCTCAACACTAATGAGGATGTGTTGAGGAAGTAAAGCCTAGCAACACAGGTGAGTGTTGAGGAGGTTGTACGTCTCAACACTAGGATGTTTAGAATCTGAGCATTAATATACAGAACAAGTTCAAAGAATTCAACCGTGGAAGTTCCGTTACTTGAAGCAAGTTCAATATTTCTGAATCAAAATATATGCAATGAGTCTAAGTAATTCTACCGTGAAATTATTGCACCTTTATAACATGTTCAATGTTGCTCTACACTAGTGGACATCCATCCAGAAGCTTTGTTATTCAAGAACAAGGTCAAGGAAGCTGGAGTCACAAGAGTATGTTCTGAATATTCATGTTAGAGCATAGCTCGGTTAAACCCACCAAACGGTGGTATGTCAAGTTTGGTTGTCATATTTTAGTTAATCAAAACTCATTTTAAGAGTCGCTTGATTATGTATTAGAGTCAACTTCGTATAGGTTAGATTGAAAGTATTAGGATATGAGACATTACAAGTATTGCGAAGACTTGAAGAAGTGAAGAAGTAAGAAGCTACAACGACAACATCATCCTTTCGCTTGAGGTTAGTGATATTTGACTTGAACTGTTTCATTCCCTAACGTATCTTTCAAGTCGTGCATATTGAAATAAAACTGTGAAGCATGAAAACTGTAGATAAACATAGTATTAAGGAATACAATATGAAGTTTATTGGTTAACCATTAAACTTTGTAGATAAGACATCGACATAATCGTTTAAATGCTATTGTGATTATGTATGGGTATGAGGTGAGGATTTCATCCTAGGAAACAATGTTTTACATGTGTTTTAAGGAAGTAAGTTCATAAACTTGTTTATGAATCGAAAAGGAAATCGCCATGCGTTATTGGTATTGTTATTCATTGCATATCTTGTGAAAAACCAATATGTGTGATTTAGTATAACCTCTCATGACTTGTTTGTGTTATTGGTAAAACTATTCACAAAGGCCTGACTTATGTATTGGTATGACTTTTATTAGTGAAACCGACCTTAAGTAATCACCTGAGATAGTATGATCGAGTTTGTGATTTGTGTATGACCGAATCTGGGTAAAGGGGAACCGATCCTAGTAAGAGGGTGAAACACATCACAAAGGTGAACTGATCCTTGTATGAGGTGCAACAAGTTTTTAGCAGAAAGGGGAACCAATCCTATGGACATGTGCAACACGTTTTTAGGCAAAGGGGAACCAATCCTATGGACATGTGCAACACATATAAGTTAGATACCATATATATGTGGGGAACCGATCCTAATACCTAGTCAACCGAATTTTGGAAAGCTAGTGTGACTATGCACACTACTCACATGGAGGTAGAACCGAAACTTGTTTTGGTAGAACCGTTAAACCCATGATTTGTGATTGAGTGTTCTTGATCAATCAAATAGTTATTGAAAGTCAGATGAACCAATTCTAAACTTGTTTGGAAGTGTGGCAAATTGGTTTCAAGGTTGTAAGTATGAAAGAGGATATACAAAGTAAGGATGTCGACATACTTTGAACATGTGTTGTAACGCTTATCTTTAATTGTTCAAAGTTATTCCTTAATAACTAAAGGAAGAAAATCCCAGGATCGAAATATAAATAAGTTAAGAATCTTTTATTTAAGGTTGTTAATTTTATTTTAGGAAAATGAGAATTAGTAATGTGCATTTACTAGTTAAAGATTTTCCAAAGAGATTTTCGGTCAATATTTTGGACAGAGCATTTCCAGGAATTATGGAAACCGAATTTGGAATATATTGCATATCTTGAGAATATTTTCGGTTATGGAAATTCCTTGGTGTCCAAACTTCCTTGTCTATAAATACTTGAATTTGCATTTATAGCAAACTAATCCTTCGTGACAACAAACTTCCTCGGTTGTGTTGTTACTGATGTAGCCGTCTATTCGGAGAGGAGAGTAACCTAATTAGGCGAAATCTCTTACAGACGCTCAGTTTAAAGTCTTCTTTTGGATTGAGAAGCTCTATTAGTATCGTTGGTGGGAAACTAGATAATTGCGGTTTATCTTGTGTTTTCGATTGATTTGATTGACTAACAGTGGTTGAATTTTGGTTGCACCTAGTTTGTTTATGCTTGAGAATCATCTATTCTGATACAAGATTCACTCAAACTAGATCGAAGTTTCGACATGGATCTTTAGACTGTTTTTAGTTCTAAAGACGATCTTGTGATAATCCATTATTAACAGACTCTGTTTTGTTTGTGATTGATCACAAGAGATTCAAGTTGTTGTGTGCAGGTGTTTATTGAAGATCTAAGAAGATTTGAAGACAAAGAAGATATTGAAGATTTCTGATTTTGGGTTCATAATCTTTGGTGTGCACAATACTTGTTTCGGTATAAGAGGATCCAACTATAATCGGTTTATCCTTGTGTTAGATTGGATTGATTAGTTGTGTAGATCGACATCAATACAATTCTTTGTGATTAAAAGTATTGATTGCAAAATCTTAACAATTACCTGTGGCAGTTGAATATAAGATAGATCTAAGAACCTAACGAAGGAGTTTATTGAGATAAACAGAAGAGCCTTTGTCGAACTCACATCACTTGGTTGAAGAGAGTTGATACCAAATAGATTTGTTGTTCCTTTACTGTTTGGAATACGAACCAAATGAATTGTTCCAAGTACGTGACTTATTCATAAGTTGGAGGCGTGGGAATACAGACGGAACTAGGTGAACTATAGATTTAGTTGCTTGGTCTCAACTATAAGAAGTTGGTTTAATTTTGTGTAGCGGGCTTAATCCTGAGAGTATTCAATTCTGGACAAGGTCCCGGGGTTTTTATGCATTTGCGGTTTCCTCGTTAACAAAATCTTGCTGTGTCATTTACTTTTATTTTCCGTGTTATAATTGTTTTATTATATAATGAAAGTAAATTACACAAACATTAATTCCTATTTACTTGATAATCAATCCTATTGTGTTTGGTTAAGTCCGAACCTTTTTATCAAGTAAACATACTTCGTTGTTGTATTGTCTCGATCTCGTATCCATAGACGATCACACGAAGTGTGAACCGATTAGTTGTATTGTCTCGACTCAGTCCATGGACAATCACTTTCATAGAAAGGACTTATAGGTAGGAAAAGTTTTAGCTTGAGGTATATTTGGGTACCCTCGCCTTTTCAATTGGTATCAGAGCAGGCGAACACGAAAAGATCTAACAATTTGTGTTTGGTGCGATCCAACCTATAAGAATGAATCTAATAAGTGATTCAGTTAACGTACCACCAAGATTTAATCGGACAAACTATCCATTATGGAAATCGGCTATGAAAGCTTTTCTTCAATCTCGGGATTTTAATACTTGGCTATTAATCGAAGACGGATACCAACAACCGATTGATTATTCGGAGTAAGAGTTTAAACGCTTAGCGTCTTATGCTCTTGAAGAAAGAGCTCTTGCAAAGCAGAATTCGAATGGTTTGAATGCCATCATACATGCTGTTAGTCATGATCTTCTACATCATGTGCTGACCTGTAGAACTTCTAAAGAGACATGGGATATTCTTGAGAACGTATTCGAGGGAGATGAATCTGAAAAAGAAGCTAAACTTCTTTCCCTTTCATATGAATGGGAACATCTCAAAATGGATGATAACGATACATTCGAGGAGTTTAATTCTAAACTTTCTGAGATTGTCAATGCATATTTCTTTCTTGGAAATGCTATACCTGAAAAGGAAATAATATGCAAAATTCTCAGATCATTACCATCCAGATACGAGTCTAAGAAACATGCCATAATAGAAGGTAATGATCTTTCTCTACTTTCTCGAAGCTCTCTCGTAGGAAAGTTAAAGATTTTTGATAGAGAAATTTTGCTGAAGAATGAAACTAAGAAACGTTGCCAAGAGGACAAGGTATTTTTTGAAAAGGAGCTTGACTCAACTATTGTGCTTTTAGCGCAACTAATGAAGGACATCTTATCTATTGATAAACATGTTTCTGATACACTAGCGGTTTGCCATAAAAAGGGTATTGATGAAGTACAATGCTTCAAGTGCCGTGGATTCAGACATATGGCAAAACACTATCCCAGCAGAAGAAATCAAAAGTGCAACAAAGCATATGTCTCCACTATTGATGATATTCTGGAGGAAGAATCCAATGTAAAAATATCTAAGTGCAATGCACTTCTGGCCAACTCTAACAATGATGAATTATGTGAGTCTAATCAACTCCTAGAAAAACGTAAGTTGGAAATTAAGGAAAATAAAAGGTTAAGCCTGGTACTTGAAAACCTTTTGAAATTCCTTTCAGATAAAACCCGTATGGTCAAATCTGAACAAGAAAAATTGGGTGAAAAACCAAGAGAATCGGAAACTAGTTTTTCTGATAACATGATAAGTTCTTAATGTGGAGAAAATACTCTCACTACAATCCTTTTTGAAAATAAACTTATCAAAGATCTTCATAAGGGGATAAAGAATACTGGTAAATTTATGAGATTTCAAAAGGAGATTGCAAACTCTTGCAATTATAAGAGAAAGAAAGAACAGAAGGAAACACAGTCTATTGTGTTTATAAGTCATCCTAAGGATGTCTTCGTCAACTATGGTGAGAATAATTCTCACCTCAACACACGCTGATTGTGTTGAAATATGCATCCTCACTTGTTGCCCAAAGTTCTGATTGTGAGGAAGCATAAATCTGGGCAAGCTGTTCATGTCTGTTTCTATAGTGAAAAATAATGGATATCTTTTATTTTTGGGAAAAATAGTTTCGGTTTCCATAAACCAAATTATTCTGTGATTTTCTCCCATCTTATATATCTTCTTCCTGTACGAAAGAAGACAATTTTTATTTCAATGGAGAAATCGGTAAAAGAAGAGTCATCTCTTGATGATTTAGCACTTTGTGCATCAGTTATGACTGAAACTCATGATGTCTCTCTTCATGATAACTCTCAAGATTCTTTAAGGAAACATATTCTTACTGTTAAAGGTTGCATTAGATATCATGAGCTGATGATAAAGGATTCAAAAGAAGTATTAGCTAATCTTCATTCTCAACTGTTTGAGATGAACAAATTATCTACTGAAAAGGGAAGTGCTCAGAAGAATTTGAATCCAGTACAAGAACTGAGAAGGTAAAATAGACATCAATTTTTGATTTCTTTCAATGGTTGTATTAAGTCTATTATGAATAAAACTATTATGAATGAAATTATTTGATTTATAATTTTTCTTGTGATGGTTTTTGATTTACATAGCATGTGCTTGAATGCTTTATTATTGCTATGGATGTTTATGGGATATTTGATTTCGGTTTTATTACCTTGATATTCGATCTCATAATGTTGTGAACCCTTGTGGTTTGGGTGACTTTTTGATTTAGCAGGATTAAGTTCTAGCCCATGTTGGTAGGCTTTATCAAAGGATCGTGAGGGGTTCTGGTAGAAACAATATGTGAAAAATGTGTTTAGGTGGTTTTCAACTTTTGCTTGCAATAGTTAAAAACCGGTTTTCAACCTTTCTCTAGTAAAATTTTGTTTGTTATTATTCTTTTGTTTTGCCTAAGGATGACAATATAATGATACTTCAATATCAATTCTCCCGGGAAGAAGATGCAAACATATTGGAGAAGTGGATGTGAAATTTGAGGTAACAATTTTGTTAGTTAATTGTTTTCCTGTTTAAGAAAAGCCTGATTTTATTTCATATATATTTTGCTTTTGCTTAACAAAATTTCGGTACAATTGAAGTTTTATTCCATTATGTGTGTATGGATGTGTGTGTGATTCAATTGGATTCGGTTAAGAAAAATTATTGTTATCTTGCTTTACTGTGTGGTATCAATTGTTTAGGCTTACAAAATTTCAGTGCAATTGCGGTGCTATAATGTATATGTTGTTTCAATTGCTTCCGGTTGAGGTGAATAATTATGCAAGTTGATTTATTTGGTTTGTATGAATTGTTTATGGCTTAACGAAAGAAAAGGTTTACGGAATGAATTGTTTAGTCCAATTCGATTCCGGATAAGAGAAACTAAGTTTATCTTAGTTAGACTTATCAAAGTGGAGGTTTCGGTTATTCAAGTCTAATCGAATGCCTTAACAAGAAATACTAGTTAACTAACCTAGTACTTGTCTTGTTTAAAAGTGAAAGGTCTAAGTTATATGGATAATTAGAGTCTGATGAGAAAAATAGAGTTATCTTTATTTTGGTCTTATCGAACGAAGCGGTTGTATTTGTACAATCGGTTTAGCAAAGGAACTAAGGTGGTTAGTTGATTTTTTGTTTGATAAACTAAATTGGGAAAATTACTTCGGGCAATTATTTTCTTGATAACATATAAAAACAAATTACTTTGTAGTTTCAGTTTTGATATTGGTATCAGAAATGGTGTGTGGAACCCTCGTGCTTAACTCTATAGGTTTGCAAGTCTATTTTGAGATTTGTAAGATTCTTTTTGGTTTGTCCTTTATTTTTTCGTTTCTTTGTCATTTTGTGACAAAAAGGGGGAGAAATATATGGAGTAAACAAGTGATACTGGCATTGATTTTATATTGATTGGTATCACTAAGGAAAAAGACAATTGTGCTTAAACGTTTATCTAACGAAAGAGTGAAAGCATAGACTAAGGGGGAGTAGCATATCATATTAATTGGTATAACAAAGACGCGTGGATTGATAAGATCTACCTATCTCACCTTTATGGGGAGTATTAACTTTGTTATTATAATGTCAACAACGGCATTTAAGGATTGAATGTATACAGGTTATTGTGTTGTTGAATTCAGAAATCAAGCGTATGTGTAATGAATTCTTGTAATTTGTTTATCCATATGATTGTAAGAGTTTTGTCACTAAAATTGACGAAGGGGGAGATTGTTAGAGCATAGCTCGGTTGAACCCACCTAGCGTTGGTATGTCAAGTTTGGTTGTCATATTTTAGTTAATCAAAACTCATTTAAAGAGTCGCTTGATTATGTACTAGAGTCAACTTCGTATAGGTTAGCTTGAAAGTATTAGGATATGAGACATTACAAGTATTGCGAAGACTTGAAGATGTAAGAAGCTACAACGACAACATCATCCTTCCACTTGAGGTTAGTGATATTTGACTTGAACTGTTTCATTCCCAACGTATCTTTCAAGTCGTGCATATTGAAAACAAAACTGCGAAACATGAACACTCTAGATAGACATAGTATTAAGGAATACAATATGAAGTTTATTGCTTAACCATTAAACTTTGTAGATGAGACATCGACATAATCGTTTAAATGCTATTGTGATTATGTATGGGCATGAGGTGAGGATTTCATCCTAGGAAACAATGTTTTACATGTGTTTTAAGGAAGTAAGTTCATAAACTTGTTTATGAATCGAAAAGGAAATCGCCAGGCGTTATTGGTATTGTTATTCATTGCATATCTTGTGAACAACCAATATGTGTGATTTAGTATAACTGCTCATGACTTGTTTGTGTTCTTGGTAAAACTATTCACAAAGGCCTGACTTATGTATTGGTATGACTTTTATTAGTGAAACCGATCTTAAGTAATCACCTGAGATGGTATGATCGAGTTTGTGATTTGTGTATGACCGAATCTGGGTAAAGGGGAACCGGTCCTAGTAAGAGGTGCAACACATCACAAAAGGGAATCGACCCTTGTATGAGGTGCAACAAGTTTTTAGCAGAAAGGGGAACGAATCCTATGGACATGTGCAACATGTTTTTAGGCAAAGGGGAACTGATCCTATGGACATGTGAAACACATATAAGTTAGATACCATATATATGTGGGGAACCGATCCTAGTACCTAGTCAATCGAATTTTGGAAAGCTAGTGTGACTATGCACAGTACTCACATAGAGGTAGAACTGAAACTTGTTTTGGTAGAACCGTTAAACCCATGATTTGTGATTGAGTGTTCTTGATCAATCACATAGTTATTGAAAGTCAGATGAACCAATTCTAAACTTGTTTGGAAGTGTGGCAAATCTGTTTCAAAGTTGTAAGTATGAAAGAGGACTTATAAAGTAAGGATGTCGACATACTTTGAACATGTGTTGTAACGCTTATCTTTAATTGTTCAAAGTTATTACTTAATAGCTAAAGGAAGAAAATCCCAGGATCGAAATATAAATAAGTTAAGAATCTTTTATTTAAGGTTGTTAATTTTATTTTAGGAAAATGAGAATTAGTAATGTGCATTTACTAGTTAAAGATTTTTCAAAGAGATTTTCGGTCAATATTTTGGACAGAGCATTTCCAGGAATTATAGAAACCAAATTTGGAATATATTGCATATCTTGAGAATATTTTCGGTTTTGGAAATTCCTTGGTGTCCAAACTTCCTTGTCTATAAATACTTGAAGTTTGCATTTCTAGCAAACTAATCCTTCGTAACAGCAAACTTCCTCGGTTGTGTTGTTACTGTGTGCATGTGTTTATTGAAGATCTAAGAAGATTTGAAGACAAAGAAGATATTGAAGATTTCTGATTTGGGGTTCATAATCTTTGGTGTGCACAATACTTGTTTCAGTATAAGAGGATCCAACTATAATCGGTTTATCCTTGTGGTAGATTGGATTGATTAGTTGTGTAGATCGGCATCAATACAATTCTTTGTGATTAAAAGTATTGATTGAAAAATCTTAACAATTACCTTTGGCAGTTGAACATAAGATAGATCTAAGAACCTGACGATGGAGTTTATTGAGATAAAAAGAAGAGCCTTTGTCGAACTCACATCACTTGGTTGAAGAGAGTTGATACCAAACAAAATTGGCGTTCCTTTACTGTTTGGAATACGAACCAAAGGAATTGTTCCAAGTACGTGACTTATTCATAAGTTGGAGGCGTGGGAATACAGACGGAACTAGGTGAACTATAGATTTAGTTGCTTGGTCTCAACTATACGAAGTTGGTTTAATTTTGTGTAGCGGCTTAATCTTGAGAGTATTCAATTCTGGACAAGGTCCCGGGGTTTTTCTGTAATTGCGGTTTCCTCGTTAACAAAATCTTGCTGTGGCATTTACTTTTATTTTCCGTATTATAATTGTTTTATTATAATTAAAGTAAATTACGCAAACGTTAATTCCTATTTACTTGATAAGAAATCCTATTGTGTTTGGTTAAGTCCGAACCTTTTTATCAAGTAAACATACCTCGTTGTTGTATTGTCTCGATCTCGTATCCATAGACGATCACACGAAGTGTGAACCGATTAGTTGTATTGTCTCGACTCAGTCCATAGACAATCACTTTCGGAGAAATGACTTATAGGTAGGAAAAGTTTTAGCTTGAGGTATATTTGGGTACCCTCGCCTTTTCAATTCAGTATAGCCAGAAGACATTTTGGAGGAATCATACCGAGCACCAATGTCATTTTGAGGACAAAGTCACTCTATACTAGTGGTTAATCCATCTAGGAGTGGTCCAATCATTATAGATTCAATGCGGAAGTGGATGGCATGAATTTATTTCAATTTTCTTATGGAATATAAATTTTTTATTTGGTATGCCTAATAAATATAAAATATTCAGTTCAAGGATGGTTATGTAGCTCTATCTCCGTTAGGCATGTCCTTCGCGCATAATTGGGATTTGGATGTGTTAGGTTCTCCTGTGAGTAAGCAGCATCAGGCGTTAGTGATAACATCAGGATGACGATGGGTTGATGAAGACTCTGGTTGTAGCTGGTGACACCAAAGTAAGGGACAACAGATTGGTCTTCTCCAAGCAGGTATTAACAGCAGGAATGAAGTCCCCACTCTGGGTGTGACCAGCAAGAGGAAGAAGTTTTTCATATGAGAGTCTTGTTGTAGAAATATTTGCATGTTTCGTTGTAGTCATGGGCACCAACTGAGTAATCTTTATCTATAAGGATTATGTTGTTCCTTGAAGCTAACAGCGGTAGTATGGACAGGCGCATTGAGCGAGACCAATAGCATGAGATGACTCGAGTAACCAAGGTAGGGAATAAGAGATGTGCGGAGAAGTTGATGATGGAGTCGGTAGTATTCTGGATGTAGACTGAAGTCTGAAGCATGCAAGACTCTGGTGTAGAAAGTCGTTAACCTCTTTTCGTGGTATTGGTCAGCAAGTATTAAAATTGAGCGATGAAGTTAGCAGTAGCAGCAGCAGTGAGATAGGGGTGACAGTGAGGCTTGCAACGGTAAGGAGATAGAGATTCAGATAACGAAAACAAGACATGGTAGCAGTTTTTTCCTTTGCCGGTTACGGTTGCTGATGTTCTCCTTCTGGTGGCTGCCAGTAAATCTTTTAGAAGAAGATCTAAGAGCTGAAGTCTGGTGCAAATTGTTGATGTTTAACATGAAGCCTTTTTCATTTCATAAGGTGGTGAGAATATCTCTATCAAAATAAGTCTCGAGGCTCGCATCATCATAAGCATCGAGGTTGGAGATAGTTGTAGCTTCATTGTTGTTAGTGATAGTTAGAACCTTAACTTCTGCAAAGCATGTCTTTGAAAATAGATTGGCATCACCTGAGCGGAGTAGGTAGCATGGTTGTAGACATGATGAATGAACTTCTCAATTGAATGAGAGTCTTGACGGAATCATAGTGACAACGGTGTGGAGCGCCTTACCAAATTCAGTATCTTTGAGAAAGTAGTGGTGAACAGTCCCCAGTCACACGTTTCGTTGCTTTTACCATCTTTGCGTCATGCCCTTGAGAAGTATGGAAGTTCTTATATGTAATCAACTTAATTGATGGGTTGTGCAAATATGATGAAGCTCTTGTTATGGAGAGAGTCCTTGTGCACCCCTTTAGTCCCCATGTGCAATCTCCTCCAGAAATTCAACTACTTCTCCCATGGGAGACGAAATTCTGAAAGCGTCTATCTTGTTGACGTTGTTGTCATCGAGCCAGTGGTGTAGCTTATACATGGTTTTCTCATTGCGGCAGTCGCGACTGTGGTACTGGAGTTGGAGCCGGCGGGTTTGGACCGCAAGATGTTTCATCTCTGAGACGATGGCTTTACTTTTGTTCTTTCAGTGAAATTGGTTACAGAATTGTATTGCTTGTCTATCCTCCTTGATTCTTAAAAAGGATCTTTTGCATCAGATAGGTTATGGTAGGGATTGTTTCTGGCTTCTTCATCATCGTGGCCAGACAAAATTGAGTTGATAGCATCAGGTTCCAGTGTTGACGTCAGTGTCGGAAGGGGGTATCACCTACATTGTTGGTATTGGTGTCATTGTTGATAGAAGAATTGATACCTGAAGTACCAATGTTGGAGAAAGTAGCGGTGGCATCAGGAGTACCACCGTTGCTGATTTGAGATTAGGGTTGGTAGTTAACCTAACCTAAGACCGACCATTTATGAAATTGGGAAATTGAAAAGTTTTAGGAATTGATTTTGCAACCGAGAGATTAATCTCCCACTGTGGTGTCCAATTTGTGGTAGGGTAAAAACTGATTCTGGAGAATAGAGTAAAAGTGGGTAGGTTGATGAGAGACGAGTCTAGACCCTAAACAGATGTACTGCACAAGAGTACTTTAGATTCGAGAGATCAATCTGTACAATCCTTGCCTAAACCAAGAAATGGTCGTGCCAGTCTTGCTTCGGTCACAAAATTAAGAACAAGGGTTGATCTTAGGGAGGGAAGCAGAGAAGAAGCTGTAAGTTCTCCGTGCTCTCTGAAAATTCGTCTCTTCGAGAGTGGTGTGATTCGAACCCAGCACGTTGTGTGCATTAGGTGAATGTTCCACCGTTGTGACATGTCTTGATGTCTTGAGTGTTTTGGTAGAAAATAATACCTAGTCGTGACTTGTATAGTCGTGCTACTTATATGGTAAAATCTACATGATATAGAGCAAGTTACACCACGACTAATGAAAAGTGGAGCAAGTCCCGTATGGTAGTTGTTGAGCGGGCCCACCACTATGACATGTGAGAAATGGTCATGAATATATTATTGTTCCAGAAATTAACATATATCGTGGGTCTTATTTGTAAAACTTAATATTTCCACCAATCACGCACAAGTTAGGCTACAGGTGGCCATAAGTGACAAGTCAATCACTGTTTTTCATGACATCAATGAGAGGTCATGGGTGGTCATGAAAGAGAGGAAAAAATATATATGAGTATGGAAGTAGTCATGCAATGTAGCAATACATATGATCGCATAATTACATTAACCCACCTCTTGAATGAAAGAGAGAATGGAAGTTTATGTTAATACATGAAGAAATTTGTGAAATTTCGTAGTCAGAAAATTCAGATATGAGACCCTTCACTAAAACTGCTGTAGAATTCTCATACGAACTCGGATTTTGTGATCCTCCCCTCCATTCTTATCTGAAAAGAATTTGTTATTTTCTATACGGGAATATTTAGGTTTAGAGCTCGTTTAGGAGGTGAAAATTTCCTAACAGTAAAACTCAGGAAGAATTCAAGAGGAATTCTGTCAGTTTTCAGCCATGACCTAGCTCGTTCTTTAAGCTGTATCTTTTAGCTCGATAATCCGATTGATGTGATTTTTTAGTATGTTATACTAGACATCAATACGAAACTTTTGATATACAGCTCATGTCCAGATTATTTACGAGTTTCTCCCAGCTGTTCGGCCAACCTTGGGTGACTTTTTGGATGTCGTTCAACCTAGTTAAAACGATCTGATGGTGAGAGTGGAGCATGTAGGATATAAGAAAGATGATTGGCCGGAGCGGAACCTGTAGGCTATAAGCGATATGATTAGACGGAATAATATAAGGGGCACATGTAGCTACCATGGATCTTGCTCGACCAGCCTCAATTAAAGTGGAGCTTGCAACGTAGAAGCGATGTGATTGGCCGATAGGAAAGAGGAGCACGTGGGGCCCAGGAGCAGGGCCGGTTGGCCATAGGAGGCGCTAGCTAGGGTGAAACCGATCATGCAACGCCGTGCTCCATCGATGACTGTTCCCCTTTTGTTTATTTTTAGGGTTTTATTCCTACTAGCTCTATGATGAGCCAATTTCCTAGCTTGCGTAGGTTTAGTCTCGACCAATAGGAATCAAGATATCGTGCATGCTTCATTTTTAGGGCAAAAATCCAATTTTGTTAGTCGACACAAAATTAGGTCAAAAGATTGGATACTGTCTATTGATACAAAATTAATCAATTTAAGTAAATTTTGTATATTAGTTACTAATTTTTCACTCTTACGAGTAGCGTGGCGTTGGTTTCATTGACACATCCTACGCGCTTCTAATCAAGTACCTTCATGCATATCTTAATTCGGACACTTCAGGAGATTCATGTTACTCAGCTAAGAGTGAATCATTTATCGTCATGTCATGTCAGTATTAAGAGTTCAGCTGGGAACACAACATAAAATAGGTACGCAGAAGGATCCGCATTAGTGAATAATGCACCTAGGAGCTTTTAGTGGCTCTATTTCCTTACAAAATGAAGGCACATAAATATGGAATTTTAAGGTTTTCACCCTAAGCTAAAAACCACCATTAACAACCATAAGCTTAATCCATAAACACTTAATAATTTGAAGTTTGAGTCCGAACCATAGGTTATAATGTGATCAATCATGTCTATATAGTGTTCTTAGAGATTTATTCAAATGCTAATTATCTCACATAAATAATTTTATGTGCATCTGAAATATTCGACAGGGTAAGTACGTGTACCAGGTATGTGTACCTTAAGACAAATATAAGTTCCGGAACATACAGAACTTTGTAGGTTTGCGTACTGGGTATGGATACCACACTGGTTTTGGAACCAACAATTTTTTTTCGATATGCATACTAGGTATGCGTACCATTCCAGGTTCACGAGTTCACATACTTTGTGTGGTATGGATACCGGGTATGCGTACCAGTAAGTCGCTGCCGAACTATAGCTACGTCGGTCCGTGTACAATGGCTCCGAACCTATAACAGTTTTCCCAGTTTGTGAAACTGGTATACATAATGTCCTGTATCCAGATTTTCAGTAGTTTTATTTCTCTTTAGATCAATTCGAAACATTCCCAAATAACATGAATGACACATATCAGTGTTCCAGGCTATTTTCGAATGATAATCTTGAACCATAATTTAGATTATGAACAATAAATTGTCTTTAACCGAAACTCATCAAGTATGAACAAATGTTCATTAAGCTTAGTCATATATATTTCGAGAACCAATTACCAAGATAAACTTGACTCGAAAATCTTGATATGCTTATGATAATTTAATTAGTTATGCGACAAAATCTCATAGATCAAAAGATGAATATAACTTGAGAAATAGGTGCTTCAGTATTCACTTTCCTTTTGTTGAAGAAGTTCTCCAAAATCTTTGGTTGATCTTCGCCTTCGCAATGATGACTGCTGTGATGTCCGTTTTTTAACTACACTTTTATCCTAATCCGAGACTTAACTAATTGTAGACTATAAATCAAGATATAGTTTTGACAATTAAATTTGACAACAAGCTTAAGATATCAGCACTTGTAAGTTCGCCCGAGCAATGCTCTAACACTATCTATCTTGCCTTAAAGAGATTACCAAAACCTCGATAACATAAAATGAAGATCAGGATACATGAATTATCAAGGTAAAGATAGTCAAACCTGGCTTCACGAATACCTAAAGTGAAGTTTTTTAATCGTATACCTAATTATAATTCTCGGAGGAAACCTAGGTATATAGAGAACAACTCTGGAATCAACTAAGACACAAAGTATCAGGGGTTGAATTTCCCAGTTTAAAGAGCAGCTCTATTTATAAATTTTCAAGGATCATGGGTTGCTTAGAATTCAAGCTAAGATAATTTGGGAATCAAGCAAACACTTTTAGGTCTTGAAAATACAATATAAGAATATACACTAGGACCTGGAACTATGTATAATGATTGTCCGGTTTAGCAAGTATGCCAAAACTAAAGAAATTTGATGTTTATTTAAACATCTAATAACTTAATCATAATGCGCACACATAAGTGTCTGAGTGATCAATAAAGTCTTAGAAGTGTTTGAGAGATTTCTAGCAATGCTAAACGTATTTCAAAAATAAGTATTTGAGCATCTGCTAAAATCTTAAACTGGGACGGTTGGTACAACAGTTCGCGAACCGTTAGGTTTATTCACGAGTCAGGGTGTAATGGTTCGTCAACAGGGTTTTCCAACCCTACAAGACTACCGAACTCAGTTGACCAGGTTTGTAAACTGAGTACGTCAACTGCAAGCCTATAATACAACTTTCAAAATTTAGTTCACAGCGGTTCGTGAATCGAGTTTGTGAACTGTCCCCATTGAACTTGCGGTTTGAGAACTGGTTCGCCAACCCTCCTGTATTTCTGAAACTCAAATATCTATGGTTAGCGAACTGGTTCGCCAACCTACCCTGAGTAGAAATATCAGATAGTTCAATACTTCTCCCTTATGATGTTTCAAACATTCACGCGTGATAAAATCATTTGCATAGGCAATTTTCAATTGATCCACAAATTAATTCACACAATAAATTGTTTAGAGCTAATATTGTTAAGGATCGTTGAACATCTTTTCTTAGAATCATATTTCGAGATTTTTAACAAGACAAGCTTGACTCGAAACTTCTTCTTTGGAAATCTAGTAGAAGTCATACGATATCGTTTCAAAAAGATAGAATGGTACGATAGTGAGTAGAATAGAATGGTTCGGTCTTCACATACCTAATACAGAAGTTCTCAAACACTTCTAAGACTTCATTGATCACTCAAACACTTATGTGTGTGCATCATGATTAAATTCTTAGGTGTTTTAATGAACATCAAATATATTTAGTTCTTTGGCATACTTGCTGAAATGCCGGGGTACCAAAATACACCGCCAACTTTTTCTTAGGCAACCTGTATGGACTAAACTCAAATACAATTCCGAGAGTTACATCTTAATGAATCTCAATCAGGAATTATATGAAGAGCTTATATCTTTTTTTCTCACAATCAGTATGCAAACAGAGACAAGTCTGTGAACCTGAGAGTACTAGGATGATTCCAAATATCAATATCCAAGATCAATCAAGTCGTATCCAACAATTGCGATGGACTTATCTACTTGAATTGATTTTATGTATAACCTGTGATATTTCAATTATAAATATAAACAATATAATGCGGAAAATAAATAACATAGACACCAGAAATTTTGTTAACGAGGAAACCGCAAATGTGGAAAAATTTGGGACCTAGTCCAGATTTGAATACCAAACTATATTAAGCCGCTACAGATACTAGCCTACTATCAGTACTTCAGACTGGAATGTACTTGAGACAGAATCTACCGTCACAACCATTCAATTACAGTTGCGCACTTTATGCCTCTTAAATCCCGCAAGACTCCGTGCAATTGATTCCCTTAGATGACGTCCTTTACAACCTAAGAGTTGCTTCAAATTAATTGAAGACTTTAAAACAATCTGCCTCCCACGGATAGGCCTATATGTGATTTCCATTCTGATCAAAGATCAATGTGAGGTAGGAAATCGATTGCAATAGACAAAGTATAGCAAACCTTATGACTCCCGAAGAGCAACCTAGATTATTATTCACCTCAGAAGTAGATACTTGTGGAATCACAAAGTCTGAGACGAAGAAACTTTATTATTTCTATATATCTTGCTTGTTGGAGCTAAAGGATCAATAATCAAAGCAAGATCAGGATACACGAACTATCAAGATAAAGATAGTTGGACCTGGCTTCACGAATCCCTAGGTGAAGTCTTTTTAGTCGCTAAACCTAAAAAAATTTAAAGAAAAGGATGACTCTAGTTTACAACTAGGACACACAAGAATAGTGCAAGGGATTCAAAGATCCCAGTTGTTTGAGGTTCTCCTTATATAGTTGTTGATGGTGGATTTTAGTTCAGGGCTAAAATTATAAAACCAAAAATTAATATCCTGACATCATGCAAAGGATAAGGCTATCTGAGTGATGAATACTTCTTCACTTTACTAATTCACCTAGAATGGAGCATGTGGCAAAAATCCCAGTATTCTGTGAATTAAATACACAAAATTCATCCAGGTTGGAGCATGTAGCAACAATCCCATATACCCTGTGAATTTATAGCATTATTGATTAATGCGCGACCAGCCTTGTATTTCCTGTGTTGTTCCCGCAGAACTCTCATTATTAGTGCGGCATGACGACTGAGTATTGCTCTCAGCAGAGTAACACGAATCTCCAAGTGTTAATAGTGAGGCATGCACGAAATACCCGTACAGGCTACATCTCTCGGTGTGTTATACTATCCCGATTGAGCATACATCTCTCGGTGTGTTATACTAGTCCGATTGAGCATATTTGAATCTGGATTGTCCATATCAGCCTCAGAAACAATCACGACCACGCAAGTTGGCCGCATGATTTAACCAGCCTAGATGATCCTCAGCAAGAGAAGGCTACCACCTTAATGACCACCAGCGGGTCCGTTTATGCCCTGGTCGGTCGAATACGTACCACGCCTCCCAAACGACCACCAAACACCATCCTGCAGTTGCATGTCCAGGCTGGTATGGAGCGGCTTGGAGGAGCTCGTACGAGCAAAGGCTTCCTACGACAGTCTCAAATCCATCACGACCGTCCAACTTCACCAGCATGTTTGGATGGCTTAGAGCATACCCATAGCCGTCAGGCAGGTATTGGCATGTTCACCACCGGCCCAATGTGGGCCCCACATGGTCGTCCTCCCCAAAAGAGGAGCGTAGCTTGCCAATTCGTCCAGCCAAAGTAGCGTGGACATGAAACCCTAATTAGGGTTTGCGGCATAACACATGTGTTGCAAATCAGTCGCGACCATCCATCTTCGCAGGAATAGATGGAGGGTGCAGATGTAGACTCACAGGGTCCCAAGCATGTCAACACGATCACCATGGACCCGTCTACATGTGTGACCAATCGACCAAGGCCGACCATGGATAGATGTCTCGATTCGTGCACCCAAACTAGGCATGGTCGCGCGGTTCCGATTGCAAACCGATCTCGACCCCTCAACCTTGCCGGACAAATCGAGTGGCTTAGATCACATCTCCATGGGACAATGAGGTACGGACGTGTACACCGACAAGCCGTCTACACGCATGCCCGGTCGGTCTTGCCAAAAACATCTCCCATGCATGGATTCGACCAAGATGAAAGTAGGTACTTGCGCACATCTTAAACCCTAATCCGACGGTCGCAGATGTGGGTCGCAAGTCATCTCGTCCGTTCAACTTCGCCAGCTTGGACAGACAGCCTAAGACAGGAGTTAGGCGACCAGTGAGGCATCACCACGATCACCGTCCACCACTCTTCCACATGGGGTGATCGTCCAAATCAGGGCTTGCCTGTATAGCCTCCAGACGATCACTCGAAGATGCTGGACGTGATGCTATTTTAAGACGCTTAAATTCGTGACTTACTCCGTTAAGCCTTAAAACATCGATGCTTTATACATGCTGAATGTATTCGATGCATTACATGCATAGAATACACACGATATTTCATAAATATCGACTTCCTAAATAACTTAGTTATTTAATCTAGCATCACATGCTACTTTTTTTGGGTCCCACGATCCACACATTCGAGACATCAAACATGTCACAAATTGGGGGATACTTACTGGGGTATTGGTCTGGTGGTTTACAACGTGCAGCGCACAACGCGCCATCACAAGAACGTGTCAGGAAGTCATGGACGGATAGTGATGACGGGAGAAGTGGGCAAGACCGATCGTGTGGCACTAACGCACGACTCCACTTCCTCCACTTCCCACGAGATACGAGGGTTAGGCTCAATGACTTGTATAAATAGGTTCTCCTCCCTATTTCCAGAACAAGACAAGACAAAAACCAAGTGTTGATACAATCGTATTCAAACCAAGTGTTGATACAATCGTATACATCCTGCAAGCCAGTTCAGATTTCTGATACAAGTCATAAAACAGCCAACACCTTCACAATCTCAACACCTTCTTCGCTTCCCTCCCTAAGATCAACCCCATCTCCTTCACTTTGTGACCGAAGCAAGTCTGGAACGACCATTTCTTGGTTTAGGCCAGAATTGTACGGATTGATTTCTCGAATCACAAGCACTCCCGTGCAGTGCATTTGTTTAGGGTTTAGATTTATTTCTCATCCACAAACCCCAAATTACCAAAACCGGCAGAAATAGTTTTCACCCATAAACAATTGGCGACCACTGTGGGAGATTAATCTCTCGGTTGTGAAGTCAATTTCTTCAATACCAATTCAATTTTATTGATATCGAAAATTGTGGATCTTAGGTCTGGATCAGCAACCAATCCTGACGGGATTAGCGCTGACAACACTCTCGGTGTTGATATCCCAGGTGTCACCGTGCAGCCAGTCAATACCATCAATGTATCTCGTGGAATTACTTCCTCTACTACCAGCACCAGCGGAGCAAGAGGAGATATTCCATTGGGCGTGACACCTCCTATCACCAGAGCCAGAGCAGCCGCAAACCCTAGCATCTCTTCAAGTGTAACGCCTCCAGCCGTCACCAGAGCAACTTCCACTCCTCCATCGGGACGAGGAGCTGGAGGAGCCAGAGGAGGACATCCCCCTATTACCATGATGGATTTGATGGAGAGACAAGAAGTTCTCGCAAGGGAACAAACGTACATGGCTACAACTCAGAAATAGGTACTCACTTTTCTTAAGGCATTAACTTATCGATTGACACAAGAGCCGTGACAGCCCCTGGAGCCAACAAGGAACGCATTCAACGCACTCGGAGAAGGTACTTCAGCGGCGCGGGCCTACATGGACCTGATCAAAGAAGCGACATCAGATATGAGCGGTCCTGTCATGGAGACTCCTACACTAAGGACTGATCCTCACAACGATCCTCCTCAAGTCAATAGTTTCACTATGAACCAGAGGCCGGCGGATCAGGAAGCAGTTTCTCTAGTGGAAAGTTTATGCGAACTTTTACACCTCTCGAAGAATCAGCGGGCGAAGACGTTTTGCTGCAATCAACCAGGGAAAGGTCACAACCGTGCCCTACATGTCACCACATGCATCAAGTATTTAGAGTTCAAGAGGGACTTATCGACACAAGAGCGTCTTCGAATGTGATTACTCTCAAGACTCTCAGGACATCCAAGGTTCGCCCAGGCATGGTCGTATAGAATCCTACTACAATGACGAACTTCGATGGAAACCAAACCAACATGTACGGAAGCTCCGCAGAAAGAATCATACAAAGTTCGTTGCATCCCACTCCCCACGTGGGCGTCAATTCAGGAGTAAGACCGACTTGCATCATTGAGGGCTAAAACCCACGATACATCTTTGCTGACGAAGCATTCTTCTCCATCCTATGAAGCTGCGAACCACGTTCACACGAAGAGGGAGCGGACTTTTGTGGCGATCCGTGATCATAAAGGAAAAACGTTGTACCAACGCCGCTGTTAGCAATTAGCAGGGGAGACTGTCCCCCAGTCTCTCCGCCCAATGGAATGCTACAACAACGACGAGCCACGAGAGGAAGTACCAGATGCTCCACGACAGATGCAGGACGATACCAATTCCACAACTGATGAGCTCGAACTGGTCAACATCGGGGATGAGGAATATCCCAGGTCTATTTCCATCAGTTCGTCCTTGTCTGCGGAGGAACACACGATACTTGTGCAACTTCTCAAGGAATACCAAGACATATTTTCCCGGACATATGAAGAAATGCCTGGCCTAGATGAAAAACTGGTCACTCACCATCTACATGTCATACCCGGATCCGAGCCGATCAAGCAATCCTCGAGGAAATTCAGGCATGAGGTAGAAGAACAAATCAAGACTGAGATTCAGAAGTTGCCGGCTGCTGGGTTCATCAAACCCATCCATCATCCAACCTGGCTGGATAATGTGGTGCCGGTAAAGAAGAAAAATGGACAGATCAGGTGCTGCGTGGATTTCAGAGACTTGAATAGATGCTGCCCCAATGATGATTTTCCTTTACCTAACATCGACATGTTAGTGTATGCCACCAGCGGACATGGCATGTTCTCTTTTATGGATGGATACCGTGGCTACAATCAGATAAGGATGTACGAGCATGATGCAAGTAAGACTGCCTTTCGAAATCCTCTCGGAAATTTTATTATGTTGTAATGCCATTTGGTTTAAAGAATGTCGGTGTAACGTATCAATGATCTATGACGACAATCTTCTACTGGAGCCGACACCTTAAGGGAGCAGCCTCAGGAAGATAACGATGTCCGCGCACGAGAAAGAATCCGGGCGAATCACTCTTGTTTATCGTTCCATGTTGGAAGACTTCGTGAAGCTGTTGAACGCTCATCTACAACAACATCTACCCTGATAGAAAGAACCAGGTCTGCCGGTAATGAAGAGCCTCATAATGTTCGTAGGAGCATATATCTCACCAACAGGCGATACAACCTTCAACCTTCTATAAGCAGTTTCCATGAAGCAGTAAGAGGAAAACCACCGAGATACAACATCCTGCGCGTCAACTCCAACTCCAGTACCGCATGCACGACTGCCAAAATGATGAAACAACGTCCAAGATATTCCATGTCTGGCTTGACGACAACAACATCAATAAGAGACACTTTCAGAATTTTGTCTACCGTAGAAAATGTAGTTGCGTTACCAAAGGAGATTGCACCTGGGACTTAAGATACTTAAAGACGGCTTCATGAACCTAGCGTGAAAACATTTATAAGTCGAAGGCTCAGTGGATACTCGTGGGCGGGGGACTTTCTCCTTATTTTCCATTCCATGAGGCAGCATCGAGGAAGCTATCGGTTCCATCATTAGCTTCTCCTTCTGATGACGAGACAAGCTCTACCACTATCTGAAGACTGCCAATCCCGAGCTTCACCATAACCACTACGGACAGAGTCAAGGACTTCTTCAACACAAGAGAGGTGGTCAATAAAGAAGCATGTAATTCGCAAGGGGAAGTTAAACTGAAGCTTCCTCCAGTAGAAGCCGCTTCAACGCTCCCTCCACTAGAAGCCGCTTCAACGCTCCCTCCAGCAGAAGCCGCTTCAACGCTCCCTCCAGCAGAAGCCGCTTCAACGCTCTTTCTAGAAGCTGCTTCAACGCTCTCTGCAGGACCCACATTCACATTTGGGCACACAAGGTTCATTTTTGAGGAAAGCAAGCACGCGGTGGGTCCCACGTTCGAGTGAAGCAGGAAAGTCTGGTGTTTGGTCAAGATAGCTGGGTCGGTGTTTGGTCGAAGTAGCAAGGATAACACTCGAGCAAACACATAAACCGTACGGGCAAAGCAAGCAAGGTTGGTATTGGGCCACGTCAGCAAACGAGGCTGGTGTTGCTCAAGTCCGCGAAGCTGGTATTGGTCGAGATCGCAAGGCTAATATCCCATCACTCAAGCAAGACTGATATCACTTCACACAAGTAGGCTGGTATTGGGTCACGTCAGGCCGGTATTGGTCAAGGCCGATCAAGGTCACAAGATTGGTATTAGGCCACGTCAGCAAACAAGGCTGGTATTAGGCCACGTCAGTAAACAAGGCTGGTATTGGGCCACGTCAGCAAACAAGGATGGTATTGGGCCATGTCAGCAAACAAGGACGGTGTTGGTCGAGTCCACGAAGCCGGTGTTGATCAAGGTCATAAGGATGGTATTCGAATGAAATAGGCGCACACAGCAGGGTCGGTTTTCAGTCGAAGCACAGGGCCGACGTTTGAAGCATGTACATGGTGGACCCGTGTTTCATCGAAGCATGCACATCTTCCCATGTTCGAAGCAAGCATGCTTACATAGGGACCCACGTTCGACCAAAGCAGGCACACAGTGGACCCACGTTTATCCGAAGAAGGCACAACAAGCCCACGTTCGATCAAGCAGGTGCATGATGAGTCCCACGGTTGAGCGAAGTAGGCGGGCCCACATGCCTATCAAATAGGTGCAACAGGGTGGCGTTTGGTCGAAGCATATACATGGTGGGGTCCACCGTCCGTCCAGGGTCACATGCACGATTTTCTATGGGAAGAGGAGCATACAAGTTCTATTCCCTTCTTGGCTCAAATACCCGAAGGAGGAAACCGGTCCCACCAAGGTCGTCGTCACACCTGGCGTACTCCCACGAACAAAGCAGGCGCAACAGTTCGTCGATTAGGCACATCCCCACGATCGAGCGAAGCAGGCACAACAACCCCACGTTCGAGCAGAGCAAACACGAAGCAGGCTCTTGACCAAAGAAGATATAACAAGGTCGAGCGAAGCAGGCATAGCAAGGTCGACCGAAGTAGGCAAGACCGACATCATGCTAGGGGAACGCTCGCCTGGACGCCTCTTGAACATGACATGCTCCAATGACAGGACGACCCGTCTCTCCTGGTAACATCTAACTTTGTCTCATAAGTTTCATCTTTATTTGTCACCATCTAATGCCTACCCCACAATAATGCAACCATTATGTGCTAGGCAAGGGACTTAATGTTGATGGTGGATTTTAGTTCAGGGCTAAAATTGTAAAACCAAAAATTAATATGCTGACATCCTGCAAAGGATAAGGCTATCTGAGTGATGAATACTTCTTCACTTTACTAATTCACCTAGAATGGAGCATGTGGCAACAATCCCAGTATTCTGTGAATTAAATACAAAAAATTCATCCAGGTTGAATCATGTAGCAACAATCCCATATACCCTGTGAATTTATAGCATTATTGATTAATGCGCGACCAGCCTTGTATTTCCTGTGTTGTTCCCGCAGAACTCTCATTATTAGTGCGGCATGATGACTGAGTATTGCTCTCAGCAGAGTAACATGAATCTCCAAGTGTTAATAGTGAGGCATGCATGAAATACCCGTACATGCTACATCTCTCGGTGTGTTATACTAGCCCGATTGAGCATATTTGAATCTGTACTGTCCATATCAGTCTCAGAAATAATCAAACCACGCAAGTTGGTCGCATGATTTAACCAGCCTAGACGATCCTCAGCAGGAGCAGGCTACCACCTTAATGACCACCAGCGGGTCCGTTTATGCCCTGGTCGGTCGAATACGTACCACGCCTCCCAAACGACCACCAAACACCAGCATGAAGTTGCATGTCCAGGCTGGTATGGAGCGGCTTGGAGGAGCTCGTACGAGCAAAGGCTGCCTACGGCAGTCTCAAATCCATCACGACCGTCCAACTTCACCAACATGTTTGGATGGCTTAGATCAGACCCATAGCCGTCAGGCAGGTATTGGCATGTTCACCACCGGCCCAATGTGGGCCCCACATGGTCGGCCTCCCCAAAAGAGGAGCGTAGCTTGCCAATTCGTCCAACCAAAGTAGCATGGAAATGAAACCCTAATTAGGGTTTGCGGCATAACACATGTGTCGCAAATCAGTCGCGACCATCCATCTTCGCAGGCATAAATGGAGGGTGCAGATGTAGACTCAAAGGGTCCCAAGCATGTCAACACGATCACCGTGGGCCTGCCTACATGCGTGACCAATCGTCCAAGTCCGACCATGGATAGATGCCTCGATTCGTGCGCCCAAACTAGGCATGGTCGCGCGGTTTCGATTGCAAACCGATCTCGACCACTCAACCTTGTCGGAAAAATTGAGTGGCTTAGATCACATCTCCATGGGACAGTGAGGTACGAACATGTACACCGGAAAGCTGTCTACACGCATGCCCGGTTGGTCTTGCCAAAAACATCTCCCATGCATGGATTCGACCAAGCTGAAAGTAGGTACTTGCGCACCTCCTAAACCCTAATCCGACGGTCGCAGATATGGGTCACAAGTCATCTCGTCCGTCCAACTTCGCCAGCTTGGACGGACAGCCTAAGACAGGAGTTAAGCGACCAGTGAGGCATCACCACGATCACCGTCCACCACTCTTCCACATGGGGTGATCGGCCAAATCATGGCTTGCCTGTATAGCCTCCAAACGATCACTCGAAGATGGCTGGACGTGATGCTATTTTAAGACGCTTAAATTCGTGACTTACTCCGTTAAGCCTTAAAACAGCGATGCTTCATACATGCTGAATGTATTCGATGTATTACATGCATAGAATACACACGATATTTCATAAATATCGACTTCCTAAATAACTTAGTTATTTAATCTAGCATCACATGCTACTTTTTGTGGGTCCCACGATCCACACATTCGAGACATTAAACATGTCACAAATTGGGGGATACTTACTGGGGTATTGGTCTGGTGGTTTACAGCGTGCAGCGCACAACGCGCCATCACAAGAACGTGTCAGGAAGTCATGGACGGTTAGTGATGACGGGAGAAGTGAGCAAGACCGATCATGTGGCACTAACACACGACTCCACTACTCCATCACTCCACTTCCTCCACTTCCCACGAGATACGAGGGTTAGGCTCAATGACTTGTATAAATAGGTTCTCCTCCTTATTTCCAGAACAAGACAAGACAGGAACCAAGTGTCGATACAATCATATTCAAACACCAGAACTGATAGCTTACATCCTGCAAGCCAGTTCAGCTTTCTGATACAAGTCATAAAACATCCAACATCTTCACAATCTCAACACCTTCTTTGCTTCCCTCCCTAAGATCAACCCCATCTCCTTCACTTTGTTACCGAAGCAAGTCTGGAACGGCCATTTCTTGGTTTAGGCCAGAATTGTACAGATTGATTTCTCGAATCACAAGCACTCCCGTGCAGTGCATTTGTTTAGGGTTTAGATTCATTTCTCATCCACACACCCCAAATTACCAAAACCGGCAAAAATAGTTTTCACCCATAAACAATAGTGTTGATGGTGGATTTTCAACAAAGGAAAAAACCGTAAAATCATGATACTGCATGTTTCTGATTTGGATTCAGGCATGTGACGATTCATATTTTACAAAGCCATGATGAATATGTTTCCTGAAAGTCCTCCACTAGCTGAGCGTTCAGTGCCACGCATTTCATCATGTCCTCTATGTAGAATAACGTAATTGGGAGGTTCTCCGTACGATTGAGAGCAACAACGCCTTCAGGACTTCGGTGACACTCACTGTTCTCTGACTACATGAGAGAGACCCGCCTTTACATAGAAGAACGATTGGGCGGTTCTCCGTAGATTGAGAGCAACAACGTCTTCAGGACGTCGGTGACACTCACTGTTCCCTGACTATGTAGAGAGACCATGTATAGATCCAGGCGGTTCTCCGTAGATTGAGAGCAACAACATCTTCAGGACTTCGACAACTTGCTGTCTTCTGACTATGCACCATTAAGAATGAATGTGACGCTTTAACTGGCTAACATTCTTTCTGCAATAGATTAATTCTGCCGTGACATTCACCACTGAATTCCCAGAATGATCTATTATTGCTCCTATTCCATGGTCGAATCCACGGCCTGATCCCATGGAATGGCAATAAAAATTGCTCCTATTCCATGGTCGAATCCACGGCCTGATCCCATGGAATGGCAATAACAATTGTATTATCTCATTACTCCGATTTCATGATTGAATCCACGGCTGATCTCATGGAATGGTAATAGATAATATAATTACTCCGATTTCATGATCGAATCCACGGCTGATCTCATGAAATGGTAATAATCTTATTACTCCGATTTCATGATCGAATCCACGGCTGATCTCATGGAATGGTAATATTTAATTACTCAGATTCTATAGTCGAATCCACAATCCCATGGAATGGTAATATTCGACTCTATTATTCTGAATTCATGGTCGAATCAACGGCTGATCCTATGGATTGATAATAAACAACTACTCACTTTTATTACTCAGTTTCATGAATCATTCTCCACTGAATTTCATAAATTAGTAATAAATACTCAACAATCGGGCATCTGGACCATCACTGAGTAAGCCCCACAAAAATGGTGCAAGTGTACTCGACAATGATGCACGACTGAGCAACCGGATGCACAAACGAGCATCCAAAAATATGGACAGATGAGGAATCCTACGCAAAACAGGAGAAAACAACAAATAATAGTAATAAAATAATAAGAGGCGCCCGAGGGCCGGGCCCACCGGCCGGCCATGCCCTAGCCGTGGCCGGTCCCATGCCTCTTCCATTATTTTGCCCTATTTTGTTATTTTCATGAACTCGTGAAAAACTCCTTCAATTTAGCAACTTTCCTTGTTTGTGCAAAACTCATGAATTACCCATAACTTCATGGGTTCATGAAAATATTATTATAAAACAGGGAAAGGTGTGCGGTCCCGCGTAACCTAACCGGCCGGCCATGCCCGAGCCGTGGCCGGTCCCACACCTCACAATCCCTACCTTTTTATAATTATTATTCCCTAATCTTATGAAACTCCTCCGTTTCAACAAAACTCATGGATTCTCCATATCTTCACGGATTCATGAAAAATAATATTATAAAATAGGGAAAGGTGTGCGGGACCGGGCAACATAGCCGGCCGGCCATGCCCTGGCCATGGCCGGTCCCACACCTTGCAATCCCTAGTCTTTTATAATTATTATTTTCCTCAATTCATGAAACTCCTTGGTTTGAGCAAAAATCATGATTTCGTCATAACTTCTCAAATTTTGCTCGAATCATGAAAAACCAAAAGCCAACATGGTCACACGACCGGCTAGCCTCCCATGGAAATTTTAAATGTTAAAATACACTTATTTTAATATTTAAAAAATATTGATCAATTGAGCATACATGCTCATTCTGACAAAAATCAAGAATTTCAGTCATGATGAAACTCTTCTGAAAATTCATAATGTTTCTCGAACGCACATCAGAAAATATTGAAACTCTGAGTACGGAGACACGGACACCATGGTAACACGTGCATGCCTTCATGACCGACCTGAGTCATCCTTAGGGCTTGCACAAAGCCGGTCCCACACATTTTCATAATTCCGACCTAATCTGCTCAATTGATCATATTGGGCCCAAACTCTCTCCAACCAACCTGGGGATTGCTCAAACAGCCAACAACTGGTCCCGTGACCACCAAGAGCCGGTCCCATGCTCTGTTGGTCGGTCCCCCATCCTTCATACCTAGGTTTCACCACCTAATGCCAAACCCATCAATATTTCAGTAAATGATGAATCCGACATTTAATCATCATTCTTTCACCAATCCTCAAACTGAAAACCCTGGTGCATGTTCACTCAAGCACTGGGCACCACATGGACGCCCATCATCCCATGTGGTCGGTCCCTCTATCACTCATGTATTATTTTCAGCGATTCATCAACTATGATCTGAAATTAGGGTTTCGAATAAATGTTCTACGAATCATCATTCTGAGCAAGATTCAGGAACTAATGAATTTATATTGATTCAGCAACCAACATCTGAATTAATCATATAATATTTGGTAATCTACTAATATTTTAATATTTTATTGGGTCACATTACCAATAAATATTTCGTCGAATTGAGCATACTTGCTCAGTTGCTCAAATATTGATCCAACTATCAATATTTAGTAATTTATCACTGTTTTGTTGAATTGAGCAATACTTGCTCAATTGCACGACAAATTATCAACATTCAATATTTTGTCGAATTGAGCGCTACTTGCTCAGTTGCTCGTCAAAACCTCAATATTCAGTAATTCGCTGAATCGAGCAATACTTTCTCTCGCTCAAATACTACTAGTCAGTAATTCATCACTGAACCTACAATATTGACACCATTTCAAAGAACTACATGTTCGATCCATGAATCGCTGAGCATTCATCACTTATGCTCGATTCAACAAAATCTAGACTCACTGTCTAATCAATCAACAACTGACTAACTAATACACGTCTGTCACTCAGACTCCATGATTCTTGAGACATCAATCACGTCAAATTGGGGGATAACAACTAGGGTTTTGGTCTGGTGGCCTACATTACGTGGATTCATCCACAACGAGAAATGTGAGTAAGTCGTGTCAACGGTTGAAGGAGTTAGCAAAGTAGTGGGTAAATGATCAACCAAGTCTCCACACAACCGAGAACTGTTTTCACCACGATCTCTCATCTTCCCACTCTTTCACTCAAGAAATCGTCACACTTACAGGGATCAAGGTGTTCACAACTCTGACAATATAAATAAGTCTCTGAGTCCATGATTGAAGACAACGAATGATCACTAGCTATCAGCAATTGTCGAATTTCTCGAGGAACTACTCTCAAGAATTCATCAATCTCTCAGAACTTATTCGAACTCATCAGTTCACCCAAAATTGCAGAAACCTTCAACACATCCACAATCCTTGATCATCACTGATCCCATACAATTCTCAGCTTCCCTCCTACAGATCAACCAATCTCCCTCTTTGCGACCGAATTGACTTTGGAACGGTCATTGACTTGGTTTAGGTCGGAGTCCTACAGATTGATCTCTCGAATCTAAGCACTCCCTTTGCAGTGTATCTGTGTGAGGTTAAACAGTTTGCTCGGTTGAAGAGTCTCGGCAACACGCTCGTCTCTTCACTTCTCTAAAAACCAGCGAATCGTTTTTCCCCATCTACATATAGACTTTCAAGATCAAGGTTGTTTAGATTTAAGCTAAGGTAGCTTTGGAATCAAGTAGTCGATAATCACCATTAGATGAAAAACTTAACTTTGGATTAACATAATATACACTCTGGTTAGGATGAACTGTAATTGAACTGTGTACAATGACTTGTTCATGAAAGCTTAGCTGAAACTAGCCAGACAAACGACAAGCTTAACCATTTTGATATAACACTTTAAGACTTTAACTTGAGTCACAAATGTGATCAAACATGTCTAGATAATGTTTTTAGAGCGTTGTTCAAAGGTTGATTATCTCAAAGAAATAATTCTGATGCATCTGAAAATATTCGACAGGGTAAGTACGTGTACTGTATTCCTACTCGTGAGTATTTCTGTCATGGTAAGTGTACCGGGTTCGTATACCCTTAATACAAAAACAGGTTCATGAATGCACAAATATTTTTCGGTTGCATACTGGGTATGTGTACCTTTTCGGTTTAGAAACCAACAGATATTTTTTGGTTTGCATACTAGGTATGCACCTTCCTGGTTCACGAGTCAACAAATTTTTTATAGTATGGATACCGAGTATACGTACCAAAAAGTCGTTGCCGAACTATATCTACGCTAGTATGTGTACTGTATACTTGTACTACGGCTCCGGACTTAATAACAGTTGTCCCAGTATGTGAACTAGTATGCATATTGTCTTGTATCCAGATCTACAATAGTTTTATATCTCTCTAATAATCTATTTGAAACATTTCCGAATAACATCAAATGATACATATCACTGTTCCAGGCTATTTTAAAATGATTAAATCTTGAATCATAATTTAGGTCATAAACAATAAATTGTTATTAACCAAATTCATCAAGTATGGACAAATGTTCTTAAGCTTAGCATATTTCGAGAACGATTAACAAAATAAACTTGACTCAAAATTTCTATTATGCATGTAATGTCTAATTTAGTCATGTGACATTGTCTCATAGATAGGAAGTTGAAAATTTGAGTAATAGGTGGTTCAGTCTTCACTTACCTTTTTGTTGAAGAAGTTCTCCAAAAGCTTCAGTTGATCTTCGCCTTCAAACAATTTAGCGCATGATGTCTGGTACTCAATTACACACTTTTATCCTAAACCAAGACTTGTCATGAGACAATGTCGCATGACTAAATTAGACATTACATGCATAATATAAAAATTTGGAGTCAAGTTTATCTTGTTAATCGTTCTCGAAATATGCTAAGCTTAAGTACATTTGTTCATACTTGATGAATTTGGTTAAGAACAATTTATTGTTTATGACCTAAATTATGATTCAAGATTTAATCATTTTAAAATAGCCTGTAACAGTGATATGTATCATTGATGTTATTCGGGAATATTTCAAATAGATTATTTGAGAGATATGGAACTACTGTAAATCTTGATACAGGACGGTATGCATACCAGTTCACATACTGGGATAACTGTTATAAGTCTGGAGCCGCAGTACACATACCGGCGTAGCTATAGTTCGGCAGTGAGTTTTTGGTACACATACCCGGTATCCATAACATAAAAAGTCGGTTGACTCGTGGACCAGGAAGGTACCACACCTAGTATGCAAACCGGAAAAGATCTGTTGGTTTCTAAACCGAGAAGGTACGCATACCCAGTATGCAAACCGAAAAAGAATTGTGGATTCCTGAACCCGTTTTCGTCTTAAGGGTATACAAACCTGATACACGTACCATGATAAAAATAGTCACGAAAAGGAACACAGTACACGTACCAATGTCGCATGACTAAATCTAGACTAAAAATCAAGATATAGTTTTGATCAACTAAATTTGACAACAAGTTTGAGATAGCAACACTTGTGAGTTCGACCGAGCAATACTCTAACAATTTCCCCCTTTGTTAATTTTAATGTCAAAATTATCAATATATATGGATTAAAAAATAAAGCTTCAAAACTACAGAATCCATCATGCTTGAGTTCCTTGTTTTCTCAACTCCTTGAATTCTTCGTTACTTCGAGTTGCAATGATTCTGAACGTATTCAACTCAGCATCGTTTTTGTTGAAGATCCGTAGCGATAACAACTTTGAAAACAAATATTCTCAATCGTCGTTATACAGAAACATAATATTATTATCTTCTCCAAAGTTCAATTGCATCACAACTTCGAAGTAATACTACAGTGATATGTTTCTCCCCCTTAGTCAATACTTACATATTTTGCATTATAGGTGAAAACTACAGATGTTAATTCACCCCCCTCCCTTACATAATGATCCGAAAACCATATGTATGTAGTGCGAAACTACTAATTAATTCTCCCCCTTTTTGTTAATAAAAATTGGCAAAGGTACGAAACCTATGGGATCATAATGAATTCAAACAAAAAGTGTTTCAAAACTTAAAGGAACACATATCAACTTTGATTTAGATGATATCATAGAGTATGAAATACTTATCGTCTCATCTAGGAGATTTAAGATACAAGCATCCCATTCATATTCCACATCCACTCTCCTCACAAAGATATAGCAATCAAGCACATGTTCAATAAAGAACTCTCCCCCATTTGATGTCATTCCCAAGAGAAAAACATGAGTGACCTTTCTTTAATAAAAAAGAAGGATTTTGTCGGACATTAAAAAATCACTTGGATTTGTATCCTAAACATCGACATAAATTAGTCTCAACGCCAGTTACGAACAAGGAGACAATTCTAATCGATATGAGTCAACATAAGAAAATTTTATGGGAGTTGATAATGCAGTAATTACACAAAAGTGTGACCACGAGTAGATCAATACTGCGAAAAATTGTCACAAAGCTTGTTTTATTTTTAGCTCATAAAACTTAATAGATTTAAATTTTGAGCATATATGAGATATCAGTTCAATTCACAAAAACTAAAGGACACATATATCTCATAAGACTTTGCAATACATTAAACCAATAATGATTAAATACTGCAAGTTCATCTTCCAAAAACTCTAGAATTTAAATAAATAAATTTAAAAAGATGCAAATGAAAATCGTTGGAAATAGCTTGTGTACTCACAATATTTGCTATACCAAAACCCTAGTTATTCTTCTTGAACACAAGAATAAATTCTCACAAGAAGTTTCCTAGTACATAGTTACAAAAGAAGTATAAGATGAAAGAGTTATTCATTATCTTCATCATCGGAATCACCCTGAGAAGCTTGAATTTTATCTATTTCGTTCTTGATGTCGGGAAATTTTGTAGCAAGCACACATAATTGTTTTTGCATACCTTTTACCTTGTATTTGATCTTACAAAATCATTGTGAGTTTGTTGAAGAGGACTCAAGGTTGTTAGATCACAAGAAACGTCAAGTGGTGAAATAGATACCCTTTTTATTTTGTAGTCGTTCGTTCTAATACGTTTGAAAGTACTTCTACGAACCAACGTGGTAGTTCTTTTTGAATTTCTAATCGAATCAATGGAGAAATCTCGACAAATTCGATTGATTAGGCAAGGAAATCCCAATTTCTTGTTGGATAAGGTCATTGTTTCCATTTGTAGAATAATCCATCCACATATGTCAAGACCTTGTGTGCCCATTTCAAGATAATATACTAACTCCGCAAAGTCACGACTCCAACGAGCATTTTCTACCGTGGAGGGACAGATATTTGGAATACCAAACTTTCCAAATACCTTAAAAGCCATGTCGAGATCTTCGGTAGGAAACTTTCCATCTTTCCAACCAAACCCTTTTCCACTAAGGAGAAGAGAAATGATTTCGCAAGAGGGCTTTTCTTCCTTTGGTCTAGGAAAACAAAAATTACCCTAGAAATCGCATCTGATCTCTCTCTTTAATATTCACGAGTTTCTGGCATTTCATTCCAAGATTTAAAGCTTATTTTGATCCATGAAGTAAAATAGAGGTGAAGAAGATTTGTACATTTTGTTAGTTTTGCTGGCTTGAAATCTTCGGTTCTGTTTATCAGGTAATTTCATTTCCTGAGTTAGAGATTTGTTCGGTTCAGAAGGGAAGACAAAATGGTGTCAATTGGAAGAAAATTTTGTTGATAATAAGTATTGAGTTCGAGGGGAAGAAAGAAGATATTGTTGTTTGTGGATAATAGGTATTCAGTTTGAGATCCAGGGATTTTATTGATTTTGTGTGCATGAAATTTAGAATTAGGGTTTGATGGATATGGAAGAAGTAAGGGGGGATGTAGCATCCCTAGATATTGATTTATTGCAGTTACCTGAGTTGTCTCCAATAGCACTTAAATCAAATCCTCACATTGCTGAAGAGTTGTTCTCACAGTGGCTTTCACTACCTGAAACCAATCGACTGGTATTTTACTTGCTAACTATTAATTTGTTGTTAAATTTTGGTAGTGTTTAAAACTCCGGTTTACTGGAATCATGTGAATGTTGTATATTAAATACTTCCCTTGGTTGTCATAATTTTTGCTTCGTTTTAAGTGTTCATTTGTTAATGTTTATTTATTGAACTATGGGGTTATTGCGAGTGCCGTAGTAAATTGTAAATTGAGGGAGAAGGAAAGGAAAATTTGCCATATTGATCATCTGAACATTTATTAATTGCTTGACGAAAATATTAAGTATCACTTACTTTAGCAGGTAATAACAGCCGAGCAGGGAACTAATTGATAGAAAATGAAATAGTGTCTTTAAATCCTAGATAAGCATGTTAATTGCTAAATACGCATTCGACCTATTTTATAGAGAAATAGACATAGACTAGCTGTTAGCAGAAACAAAAAAACTTGCCTCAAGTGCGCATGAACCCATGCAAAGCATTTGCAAAAGTACTGTTGAAGAACCTGCCACAAGGATTACTGATCTTGACTGAACCTTATGGTGGTACATCCATGTATGAGTCATTACATATGACTTCACCGTATAGGGAAAGTTTACAGGCACCTTCGTTGACAGTAATGGTCTGAGTGCAGACCATACAAGGAGCGATTGTTTCGGGCTCGTACTTACAGTTTTAAGCTACAGAACTCATAAAAAGCTTAGCTGTTATTTGCTGCATGGGTTGGGCTTGAAACACATTTTCAAAACTACCTTTGAGGTTCTTTGTCAAGTTTTTATAATCAAGCAGTCTGTCATTTATGTTTATCCACTTTCTCAATATGTACGCAGGTGAAATCTTTGCTTGACGATGCTAAAGCGGGGTCTCCCCTCAATGTGGCAGGGAGTTCTAGTAGCTCTACTGCTGGTTCGGGCAATTTACTGCCTTCAATGTTTCCAGCAGGCAGTGCACCGCCCCTTTCACCTAGAAGTTCATCTGGTTCTCCGCGTTTTATGAAACGCCAAGGCGTTGGTCCCTCTTCTTTAGGTTCTCCTTTAAAATTAGTGAAGGAGCCAGTAAGAGAAGTCATACCCCAGGTATCAATAGGCATGTATAATTGTTTGGTTGTTGTGTGCTTCTTGTCTGTCATACTCTCTGTTGCTTGATTTTGTTTTTTTCATTTTGTCCAAAGGCTCATGACTCATGAGGATATTATCTTATAATACTTGCAGTTCTACTTTCAAAATGGTCGCCCACCACCAAATGAACTGAAACAGCAATGCTTGGCCAGAATTAATCAGAATTTTGCTGGGCACTTAGATACTGGGCTTCATGTTCATGGTGAGATTTACATCTGTCATGTTATTTTTGGTTTCAAGCTTGAAAGTTTTTTTTCTCTTTTAGAATCGATGGACTTTGACTATTGTTTATGAATTCCAGAATTTAAATCAGTGACAAAGGACATCTGCAAGTTGCCATCATTTTTTTCTAGCTCTCTTTTCAAAAAGATTGATGGGAACTGTACTGGTGTTGTCACAAGGTACGCCTTATTGTATCTGTTATTCTTTATTTGACTGAACACATCATTTCTTGTTGTTGAAGCTTGTTTTTTCATTACAAAGGGCAAATTATCTTTTTCATTTTTGGGTTAATTTTTTGCTGACTTCATTATATTAATGCTATGCACTGGTAGTCACATTTGCGCTGTGGCTGCTTCCATTCAAATGCCAAACATGTTTTTTCTTGTAATGCTCATTGGGAGCTGGGATTATGCATAGTTTTCACTTTCTTCGGAAATATTTTTGGTCATATTGCTTATCTTGGGCTAAACACATTTGACAGGGATGCATTTGTTGATTACTGGGTCAATGGCAACATGTTGACTATGGACATAGCAACCCAAATATTTACAGTTCTGAAGCCACCGGATCGTAGATACCTCACTCAGGTATCTTTTTTTGCTTCTCCAGAAGCTATAGTTGCAAGGTTTTTTTCGCACATTCGGTTTGTATGGACATTGATCTAGCTGAACATGTGTGCCTTTGAACATCTAGACGCGTAGATGTTTTTGAAATGAGCATGTGTGCCTTTGAACAGCTCTTAGGTGTGTTTTCTTTTTCTCTTTTCCTTTACATAATCTGTGCAATTTGGGTGCAGGAAGACTTCAAACCTGTTTTACGAGAACTTTTGGCTACTCATCCTGGTTTAGAGTTTTTACAAAGCACGCCAGAGTTTCAAGAAAGATATGGTACGTGCTTGATTGATTCACCATTTCCTCTGATGCACTAGGGATTATATTTCTTGGGATTGAGTCATATGTGTGGATATTATATTGGTTAGAGTTAAATGATATTAGTACTTTGTGACATTATGTACTTGAGGTACCCCGAGGTTTATTTGTTAATGAAGGTCTCAATCCTTTTAACATGTCGTCATTGAAGTGTTATGGTTTCACCGTAGGAGTCACGAATAGTTTTGTTGGTGAACTTTGTTTGGGAAAGTAAACTTGCCAGGTTGTGTTGAAGCTCTTCATTTGTGACCTGGCATTGTGAACTTTGTATGCTATCCCTTTTACTTTTCTTACCTGATTGTTATTTTTTTCCTAACTTATGAGATATTGGGTTGTATCATATGCCTTTGTGTTGCAATTTTATGATATCGTATTGTACATGTATGTAAAGAGTCCTTATAGTATATCTTTCCTGCTCCCAAATGTTCTTTCTTAGCACTAAGGTCATTTCTTGCTCATATTTTAGCTTCGATTACTGTTTAAGATTTCAGTGTGCTACCATGGATACATTATAAATGACCCTTTTTCCCCCTACACACCAGCGGAAACTGTCATATACAGAATATTTTTCTATGTGAATAGAGCATGGAATGGCCGTCTTACCTTGCGGGAGCTGAAACGTAGCAATCTAATTACTGCAATGCAACATGCTGACGAGGAAGAGGATATCAACAAGGTTTTGAGGTAGGTCTCTTATATGGTAACATTTATTGATATTATGTGATGTAGAATGCACTGCATGTTTTTGGTTGTCATTACAAGTCATGTCAGTCACATTAATGTGGAGTAGCTTTTTCTTCTTCTTTTCCCCTTCTCACTATTGGGTATAGTTTTTTAGACTGTTCTAGTAGTTCCATCCAAGAAATGAATGGTCGCATTGTTGCACACTTAGCTGTAGGATGAGGAAGTTACTATGTTTTGAGAAACATTACGAGGTGTTCTTCAGTGATGCTTAGAAACATGAACAATCTTTTTTTCATAAGAGAGTAAGCATTTTGTTTTGAAGTTTCGGCTGGAGATCTGGTGTAATTTTTACTCAGATTAATCCCTTTTCTCTACAGATACTTCTCATATGAACACTTCTATGTTATATACTGCAAGTTTTGGGAGCTTGACATGGACCATGATTTCTTGATCGATAAAGAGAACCTTATCAGATATGGTAACCATGCCCTTACATATCGAATCGTGGACAGGATTTTCTCTCAGGTTAGCATTGCATGCTTTATCATTCCGTACTTGGCTTCGTACTTGAAGAAATATCTTTTCCTTAAGTACTCACATTTTTCTTCTCATCTTGTTTGTAACAAATCTGTCCCAGGTCCCTAGAAGATTTACTTGCAAGGTTGAGGGGAAGTTGGGATACGAAGATTTTGTTTATTTCATGCTATCGGAGGAGGATAAATCATCTGCACCCAGTCTAGAGTATTGGTAATATTGTTATCCCTTTTTTATGGATGAAGGAGTATGACTTACGACTCAATGCACGATGTATACTATTCTTTTCTCCATGCCTCAACTGTTGACATGTGTAGGATTGTGTTGGTTTTGTTTTTCTTATATTTTATAGTCATGTCGACACACACCCCAACAACATCCCATTTTATATGGCGCTGTAGGTATTGAATATTTTGTTCTAGTTGTGATCATGACTGTTTCTTTTAAAAAAAGAAAAATTGCCGTTATAGTATAAATGCGAAAAATATGAGACTTCTTATACACATTATCACTTTATTGATCCCTGTTAAATTTCAATTTGGTTGTTATATTACTGGTAGAAGTTAATCATGACAAATTGGATGCATCAGGTTCAAGTGTATAGATTTGGATGGAAATGGTGTCCTAACATCCAACGAAATGCAGTTTTTTTATGAGGAGCAGTTGCATCGCATGGAGTGTATGGCCCAGGAGCCTGTGCTCTTTGAGGATATTTTGTGCCAGATGGTTGACATGGTTGGACCAGAGGTTATAACCACACACACACTGGTTATCTGCTCATTTTCTGCAATTTATTTTAGTTTAGAGTTGAAATGTTGAATTTCTCTGCAGAATGAATGCCATATTACGCTGCGTGATTTGAAGGGCTCCAAACTATCAGGAAATGTATTCAACATCCTTTTCAATCTTAACAAGTTTATGGCTTTTGAAACACGTGACCCGTTTTTGATTCGTCAGGTATGTGCTTTTATAACATTGGTCACTGTCAGATTATACCCTCTTAATTGGATAGGAGTTACTCCCATGATAGTGTTATTAAGAGATTTGTTATTCTTATCGCGGTGTGATCAGGAACGTGAAGAACCAACTTTGACAGAGTGGGATCGCTTTGCACATAGAGAATATATTAGGCTTTCAATGGAAGAAGATGGTGAAGACGCCTCTAACGGAAGCGCAGAAGTTTGGGACGAATCACTTGAGGCTCCATTTTGAGCTCAAGCAGGTCTGTTATTTTCTCCCGCAGTCTTGATAGATATCCTTTCTCTTTTGAAAATGTCTTGTTGTTTATCTGTTTATTTTCTACTTATGGTATATGATGAGGCAGAATAAGATGTGTGTTTGTAAGATCATTTTTCATTAACTTCGTCTCACCTGATCTTTTACAGATGGGTTGACTAGAAAAATTGTTGGACACTTGCTTGCATGAACACAGTTTGCACCAAAATTGAGATTATCTTCAGACAGGGAATACTCCTACAATCTTAGAAGAAGCAACCTTCAACAACCGTTATTGTCATGGAGAAGTCTGGGCATGGATATGTGAAGTTTAAACTTGTTGTGCATCTTTCCTGGCTGACAAGCAAGATGAGCTCATGTGCTGCTCATTGAAGAACAGTGAATCAGCAGATTCATCATGGAAGAGGAGCTCCGGTTGTTGATTGGTGATTATTCATCTTCATCTTCCAGTAACAACATTGGTTTCAGGATGCTTTTTTGTCATAATTTTTTGGAAATTCAGTTCGGTTATGGTTGTTTTTTCTTTGTAAAACTCCTTGGTGTTTGGTTTGTGGGAAGTGCAGGTTGGTGTTTTCGTGTCATGTGGCTTTTGTTATTTTTACTCTTGGGGGGGGGGGGGGGGGGGGGGGGGGGGGGGGGGGGGGGGGGGGGGGGGGGGGGGGTGGCGATAGAAGTTGTTTGGCCTCTAATCTCATAGTTTTTTATTACTAATAACTGTTCACCGTGGTTCTCAAATATTAATATACTGCCCTTGCTTCCTATACTTCATTGACGACTTTAATTTTAGCTACAGCAAAGCCTTTAAGCAAAGGACGATGTCCTTTGTAAAGCGGCGGATTGTGTTAAACTTTTTCCACACCTATAAATGCGAATTGAGCTTTAAAGGAAACCAATAGGCCAAGATGATGGGAAATAGACCTTTATCTAAGCTGGCAGATTGTAAAGGGGCATGTATTTACTTTTTATTCTCCGCATCTTTATGTTCCAGTTCTTGTTAACTTGAACGGGCAGTCATGGGAGGCATATCTTTGCCTAGAGCAACTCTCATATGAATCTGCCACTCTCAGTTAACCATTTCTAGTATAAGATTGTCAGACGGTTGAAACTTGAAATTAAGATTGTTAGATGGTGGAGTTTGGTATTGCTCATAAAGAAACAAAAAATAAAAATAGTAATTTTCTCATAAAGAATAATGTTTCTAGATTCTTCTAAAATCTAAGACCATTATGTTTAAGTTTCTTTTTTCAGAATCCAAAAAATATTGGATGCGGAGAAAGGTTGTCGTTCTCGTTGAGAATGACATAAATGGGGGAGAATTCAATTTAAAGTTGTGCTTCAACGTTATGTCTGTAGGAAATATGCAGTTGAATTGGCCATTCAAGTATTTCCGGGATGAATGAGAATTTGGGTTTGGGATTCAGTTAGTGAAACAAACTGAAATTGAGGTACCTGATAGGGAAAAGTTGTGATCCGACGGATTAGATCGATTACAATTGTTGAATTGCAAACAGACGTGATCTAATGGTCGAGATAAAATCTCATGAGTAACAACTGTTCACAATCCAGGGACACGACTGAATCCTTCCAAACGTTGTGTTGTTTCAACACAAATAAAAACCCTCGCGTTTTTAGGGGCCACTCAAAAGGATTTAGGGGCCAACAATAAAACAAAAAAGGTCACCCAAAGGGAAAATGTAGCCAGCCCTTATCTCGCGTAATTCGTAATGGCAAAATTACCCTTATATATTCGGAGGATATGATAACATTTTTGTCCTCCGATTTTAATCGGAAGCCAAAATATTACCCAGACTTCCGATTGTAGTCGGTGCAGTATTAGAATGATATCTGTTTCATTTTTTCCATTTCTTTTTCATTTTTGAGTTGTTAGAGTTATAGAGAAGAAGGTGAAGGAAAAAAGGGAAAACCCATTTTATCACTACAAAAATGGATGGATATGAAGAAGAAGGTGAGAATCATGGCGAAGACGATTTGGGGTATATGTTGAATGATCCAAACTTTTGTGGAGAGGAAAACCTAGACGACCCTTTCATGGAAGAAAATGGAGAATCGCCTGATATTGAAGCTAACGATGCATGTAAAACACAGGTATTGTGTTAAGAAACTCAAATACTCGATTTGCATGCGTTTGTGTGCTTTTGTAAACAAGAAAAACCGATTATTGCATGCATTGAATGCCATGAACTACCCAGATTCGGTAGATAATTTCTCGAATAAACTTACGAATATAACACACTGAGTACCAAATATGTATATTCGGTAGTTCCAAGATAGTAGTTTACTGCCGAATATGAGAAAAAACCCCAAACTGGTTTTCCAAAAAAATCTACATTCGGTAGTTATGTAGAGTTATTTACCCCGAATGGCCCCAAAAACGAATTCCTCAAAAAATTTCAAAACTCAGTATTCTTATCCTTTACAATCGGTAATAGTTTAACATTATTTGACTGCCGAATATAACAGTGGCCTCAAAATAAAATTTCCGAAAACTTGAAAATCGGATGTTTATCGATTAAAGTTATCTCCCGGTTATTTATATTCGGCTGTTTTACTATATATTTTAGCTTCCGATTATATCATTTTTTGCACTCAGTAAACTGTGTACATTCATTTGCATAAATCGGGTGTTTTGGGTAACCGATAGGATTCCGAATATAGTATATTCGGCAGTTTGACTTATTTAATAACCTCCGATTATTGTATAATAATTTGTTGCTTTCATATGCAGGCCGTTGAAGAGTTTGTTGATGATTTCTATTTGAGGCCCGACACTTCCCTATACTATGCAAACGATTTGGTATACTCATTACTACTTCTTTTTTTTCAAAATTTATATGTTAAATGGTTATATTAGATTTTTTTTGTTTTATGCACGTTTAGACATTTGGAAGTAAGAAGGAGGCAAAGGAATGGCTTATGAACAAGGCAAAAGATAACATGTGCGTGGTAGTTCAAAATAATCATGTTAGTGACACTCGATTTGAAATGATTTGTGAGCGAGGTGGGACGCGAAAGAGTCACGAGGGAAAGAATAGTAAGTACGTACGGAAGACGAATAGGAAATACCGAAGCAATACCAAGAAGATAGGATGCCCATTTAAGATTGTCTTCTATAAGCCCGATGGTATTAAAGGTAAAGAGTATAAAATGTATAAAGTTGATAACGGTTGTCACAACCATGATGATCCGTTGGATTTAATTGGACATGTAATGGTTGCCAAGTTAAAACCACATCAAATGCAGACGGTGAGGTCTATGCGGATCCAAAAAGCGAGTGCGATCTTAAGTAAAATAAAGGCGGACGACCCCGACAACTTGTCTTCTTTGTCTACAATTAAGTCGGCCCTAGCTACGATCAAAAGGACTGAGATGGAGTAGAACGGTCATGCAACAATCGGAGTGGTTAGCGGAGTTACACGGCTACACCTTGAGAAGGGAAGAAAAGGATGGTATAGTGGTTCGTATTTTCTTGGCACATCCCGAAATGATCCAATTGGCTCAATGCTTTCATCAAATTTTGTTGATAGATGCTACTTATAAGACAAACAAGTATAACATGCCGTTGTTGAACATTGCTTGCCATACTTCGGACAAAAACACGTTTACGATTGCATGGGGTTTAATGGATCATGAGAACAATGTGAGTTTCATTTGGATGTTGGAGACGTTGAGGTCCATTTATAACGGTGATAATTTTCCAAGGGTTATTGTAACGGATAACGATCAAGCCTTAATGCATGCAATAGCGGTAGTGTTTCCGGAAGCCCAAAACTTGCAATGTACGTGGCACATTCAATGCAATCTCAAAACCAATTGCCATCATCATTTCCAAGCTAAAAGACCAAGGAAGGGTACCAAGAGGTCAAAGGAAGAGGATGAGCGCATTAGTAAATTAACCGTGGAAGAACGTAAGGAAGAGGATAGGTTATTTGAAGAAAAGTGGAAGGAGGATGGAATTATTTGGAAAATGTTCATGAAAGCATGAGACAAAATCGTTTGGTCGATGACCGAGGAAATTTACGAATGTAACTTGAAGAAATTTGAGGATGAATACGGCACGGACTACCCAAAACCGGTTGAGTATTGTAAAAAAAAATGGTTAACGATTAATGAGAGGTTTGTGTTTGCATGGACATATGAATATCGTAATTTCAAGAACGAGGCGACAAGCATTGCGGAGGGGTCTCATGGTCGACTAAAGAAAATACTAATTGGTAGTCAAAATGGAGTTGTGTCGATCCAAGAAGCAATCCATGAATTCACCAATCGTGATCTCGTAAAAATTAGGAAATGTATGCAATTTAGTGTACACCAATTCCCGATGGAACATATCAAGGAAAAATTGCTTCTAAGGGGAGTTATTCATAAATTTTCAAGATGGGCAATAAATCGCATGATGAAACGATTGAAGTTATATAAAACTTATGATGACGAGAATACGGTTTGTGTTTGCAAGGATATGATAGGTATTGGACTCCCGTGTCGTCATAAGTTGGGTAGGTATGTTGAAGTGATTGACATCAATGATATTTATCCATTTTGGAAGCAATTAAATTTCACTCCGAACACCCCGGTAGTTGATGGTCCGTCTTTCTGGAGTCGGAATTGTGTGCACGAATAGCCGAGCGTTACGCTACATCAAACGGCACCAAAAATCAGTATTTGGGAAAAACTGATACTTTTCAAATTTTTAACTTGCAATAATCGGAAGTCAACTCAGTTACCCAAACTTCCGAATATGGGTTGTCTAAACTTCTATATTGGCCCTTGGAACCACCTAGAGCCATGGCATGGTTTGTTTTGAACTTGTAATATTCGGAGGATAATTTTTTTTTGTAAAGTCCCGAATGTACGATTGCCCAAAAATCAGAATTTGGGAAAAACTGATACTTTTCAAATTTTGAACTTGCAATAATCGGAAGTCAACTCAGTTACCCAAACTTCTGAATATGGGTTGTCTAACCTTCTATATTGGCCCTTGGAACCACCTAGAGCCATGGCATGGTTTGTTTTGAACTTGTAATATTCGGGGGATAATTTTTTTTTTGTAAAGTCCCGAATGTACGATGGCCCAAAAATCAGAATTTGGGAAAAACTGATACTTTTCAAATTTTGAACTTGTAATAATCGGAAGTCAACTCAGTTACCCAAACTTCCGAATATGGGTTGTCTAACCTTCTATATTGGCCCTTGTAAAGTCCCGAATGTACAACACAAATCATTGTCATTTATCTGCTCTTCTTTACTTTACGACCGTGACTACCTCCCAGTCCTGCACGACCACGTGTTTGAGCACCTTCAGTTGGAGCACCTTCAGCGCTCGATGAAGCTCGAGTTCTTTTACCCGTCTTTGATACTGCCACCTTGGGCGGACGCCTCTTCGTGACTTTCTCCCCAAACTGGGCAGCATAATCTTCGTTATCCATATTATCAACTAGGTCTCTAGCCTCTTTGATCTTCTCAGCTGGCATGGGATCTCCGCTCTTCATGCATGAAGTTAACATTTTGGAAACACGCTTGAACCTATTCACCTATTTTTTATACGTAATGGCATAACATCAAACGGTAATTACCTAAGATTTATAGGAATAATATAAAATGAACAAAAATATAAGAACACACACCAGTCTATCATAATCAGCTGGTTTGTCTTTGATGATACAATTATAACTTGAACCTGCCGCAGTAGTGTTGGATTTGATTTCACGGATAACCAAAGGATGTGATACGTTGTTATACCAACTCATATAGTCTGGAGAATTTTCATCACCTCGGGTGGTTTGTCTACCAGTGTCGATAATGAATTCATTCCTCTTATCCCAGTTATCAAGAACAGTAGGAGGGCCTGTGTGAACAATCGTGAGATTGTCACCACTAGAAGAGCACAACTCCAACTCCAATTTGTAGTAATCCCCCATTTCCTCCACAGGTTGATGTTGTATATACCCGTGTTGTCGCATCACCCTAGAGGGGTTATACATCACATATCCTGTGGGGTGCCACAATGGTCCAAAATAAAGGGACAAGTCCGACCGAACATTTATATGCCCACTGGCTCGATCTTCCTTGTATGGATCAAAGCATACGTCCGAGGACTGCAATTGGTCCAAAATCTCCCTCATGCGAATCAACTGCTGCTCTTTTGTCCTAGAACGGTTGTCTTCAAATATATACTTTGTTCCTCTAGGAGTACCTTTGCACCACCCCGGGTTCTCTCCGGCCAACTTCAGGATAGGGAAGTGGTCATAGATCCATGCCTATATACATAAGAAACCAAGTTTTAGTAAATAGATTGTGTATATTCGGTAGTAATTTCCAAACATTATTTCCGATTATATATAATCGTAAATAAAACTAAGTACCTATCCACCGAATAACCAACATTCGGAAATAGATATGGATCATTTCCTAACGAATATGCGTCATTTGGAGTTCAGTAACCTATAATTTTTCTGGCATGTATATTCGGTTCTAATATCAAAAGTATATTTCCGATTATATATAATCGGAAAATAAAATAATTACCTAGCCACCGAATAACCAACATTCGGAACAAGAGATGGATCATTTCGTACCGAATATGCGTCATTTGGAGTTCAGTAACCTATAATACTTTGGCCTATATATTCGGTAGTAACTCCCCAAGACTAAACTCCGATTCTAAACAATCGGAAGTAAAACTAAGTAACATGTTCCCGAATATGCATAGTTTGGAGTTATGAATATGCATCATATGTATTGTCTACCGAATAACTATAGAGTGAGTTATAGAGTTAAAGAAAAAACCTGCAATAGAGCCACGTTCCCGGCAACTTGGCAGGTTCCTAGACTCGAAGCCTTTCTCAACTCTTCCATCAAGAATGCTAGGCATGCCGTGCCCCAAGAATAGTCACTGAATTCATGGAGAGGATCCAAAAGTTGTATAAGGTTGGCGTCGATCCGGTTGCCAGAAGTATTGGGGAATATGACACATCCCAATACACAAAGGAGATATGCGGTGGCAGCGTGGTTCACTTGCTCATCAGTTAACGTTCCATTCTTTTCCTTCTCCAAGGTGCCTCGGAACATATTCATCAAAGCTGTAATGTTGATCTGTCTTGTTCTGTAACTTGCATGCCTCCTAAACTCTGCTGTTGTTGTCTCTTCATCCCAACCTAAGAACTTTTTAGTGAGAGCATAAAGTTGTGCCCAACTTAACTGCTTTGTGTAGTTAAACTTCACAGCTGTGCCTTGGTCGGGAAGGTTAAGAATCTGCATAACATCATCCGGGGTAATCGTCATCTCCCCAAACGGCATATGGAAAGTATCGGTCTCATGATACATTCTCTCCACGAACGCCGATATGGCCACACGATCATGTTCCAACAATGAATTCTCGGCGGCATTAGCTAACCCCGAGTTGGCAACAATTGACTTGAACCTTGTACATTCACCGGATAAAGGCCACACAAGCATTTTGGTGCGGAGGTAGGTTTGAGTAGACAGACCGCATCTTGATGATCCTATTAAAGCACATAAAAAATCCTTAATACAAATATTACGATATAACACATAGACAATACATTAATAAAAAATAGTAATTTTATTACCTCGGTTTCGTATATTTCTCTGGCCCATGAGTCTTTGTATCCAAATAGCAATTTTCCTCCATCCGCCGGTAGCCCAAGGATTGTGCCTGCTAGAATACCCTTCTTCTTCAAGTGCTGAGGGACAAGATGTGATGCTTTCTTAGCAATATCCTTCTTTACACCATCTTTTCCTTTTTTGGCTTTTTACCACTTGGTTGTCCTTCTTCTTCTACTCTTGGCACTGGATCAACTGGTTCAATTTCATGGTGGGGTGTAACTTGTGGAGCAGTTGGTTCTGCACTTTGTTGAGCGGCTTGTTCAACACTTGGTTGCACCCCTTGTTCACTGCCTTGTTGTTCTACACTTTGTTCAACACTTGGTTGCACTCCTTGTTGACTGCTTTGTTCTTGTAAGCTTTGTTGAGAAATTGAATTATCTTTGGCACTCCTTTCCCTCCTAGCACTAGCTGTCACTTTCTTCCTCCTTTCTCGACTTTGTCTAAACAATAAAGAAAGGAACAATATTTACAAACTATACAATCGGAAGACAAAGTATGGAAATATAACCCGAATGTACACATTCGGACGTAAGAAGACACATACTGTTCCCGAATACAAAACAATCGAAAGCTAACTGTACATATTTACAACCGAATATGCATCAATTGGAGTTCAGAAGCTCTAAATTTTTCATCCTACACATTCAGAAGACAAAGTACACAACTATAACCCGAATGAACAAATTTGGAGGTAAGAAGACACATATTTTTCCCAAATGAAAAACAATCGGAATATATTTAAACATGTTTACAACCGAATATTCATCAACTGGAGTTCAGAAACTCTAAAATTTTATCCTACACAATCGGAGGTACAAAACATTATATTGTCTTCCGAATAAATACTGGCCCCAAAATGGGATTTTTCCTATATCAGAAATTTTGAGATTTTTTCAATATATATATATATATATATATATATTCGGTAGTGAGTGTACTTCCGAATACTGTGTGTCTACTTAAATATATTCGGGAGCCAAAAAATTCATTAAACTACCGATTATTACCAGTTTGTATCCAGGAAGATATGGCCAACAATATTCGGCCGATAACCATCAAATATTTCTCCCGAATACTGTCGATGTTCTTGAGAAATGAAGAACACGACTACATTCGGAAGTAAATAGGCATAAATATCGCCCGAATCCGGATAAATAACCGAAAACCCTAGAATTTTTTTTTCTCGATTCGTCGAATTAAAGCGAAATAAACCCCAAAAATGATAGATTCTTACCTAATTGGGGCCATTTGAAGTTGACGAAGTGTTTGACTATCGGAATCGCCACCACCGACTACATCGACGGGTACTTCTTCTTCGCATTCTTCTTCATTTGCAGCAACAATTTCTTTATTTCTTGCTAAAATCCCAATCTTTGGATCGATACCCCGAGCAACGTTTTTGGTTCTAGGTCTGTGGGTTTCATTTCCCTTATCCATTTTTTTATAAACGAATCGACGATGTTTTGATTTTACGATTCGCGGCGATGTTTCGGTTGAACACAAGAACGAGGGAAAGTTTTTTTTCTTCCACAATCGGAAGATAATATGAAACTGGAAGAAGAAGAGTTGAAATGAGTAGAATTTTTTTTGATTTGGTTTTTATACAGTTTTACCAGAAGGGCATTTATGTAACTTCAATATCATATATGATACCCCTTAACTAGAGTCTTTGGCTGGGTATAAATTGATGGCCCCTAAATACTTTCGGGTGGCCCCTAAAAACGCGAGGATAAAAACCATCCCTTTCTTCCGGTTAGACACAGAAAAACAAGCATACCCAAAAACCAGAATTCTAGCATTAAGTAAACTTAACAAGATTAGTGATTGTGTTTTTGAGAGTTTGTGCTACGTGATTGCATTCGACCGATTGAAGATATTCAAGTGCTGGGTTATCTTCAAGGCACTGTTGTATCTCTTGGTAAGCATTCATCCATTATCATAACAGCACCGGTGTATGGGATGTAAACGCTTTAAGGAAAGAGTCTAACTCGCCTCATTGCAAACCATCTGTGAGTTTTATCAATCTATTTGATTTTTTGTTGTTTTATTTCCTTCATTTCTTTTGCTGTATCATTGTTATTGTTATTTTCAAACTCAAAATATTGGTGAAACTGTTGTTGAAGACAATATGTTTGTAATATTGACTAAGTGAAAGTCATAGATCATTATAGAAATTACATTTAGTGATTGTTGCAATTTACATTCAGTAAATTATATCCAACAATCTTAAAGCGTTTACCACATTGGGTACTACCCAATTTCGGATATTACTGAATTGTAGTGTCTTGTTCTTGAGAAACAATGACAAATCACAGTGGCAACATAAATGGTGAGTGTTGTAGTTGGGGTAATAGGGTTCGTTGTGCAAATGATTGCAGGCCCTTGGAAGTGACCCAAGTTTCTGATTATGAACCAGAAACTAACAAGGTTGCTATGGTCCGTGAAAGTATTCAAGTTCTGAATTTTAATATACCAAAAATGTCAGCAATGGTCTCCATTGTTTCTGATAGTAATTTGGTAAACAATCTAAATGATTGGTGGGTTGAATCAGGTGCAACTCGGCATATATGTGCAGACTACAATATGTTCACATCCTATGAGGAGACAAAGAATGCGGAGCCTGTTTTCATGGGAAACGAGTGATGGCAGAAGTTCAAGGAATGGGAACTGTGGTGCTCAACTGCACATCCGGTAAGAGACTCACCTTAACTAATGTCTTGCATGTTCCTGATATCAAAATGAATTTGATTTCAGTTGGTCTCCTTGTAAAGAATGGTTTCAAACTAATGTTTGTTTCAAACCATTTTGTAATTTCTAAGAATGATGTGTTCTTAGGAAAGGGCTATCTCAGTAGAGGGCTTTTCAATGCTAATGTAACAACTGTTATGCCTGAGATCAACACAGTAGCTTCTTCTGCCCACATTGTAGAATCTTGTTCTCTTTGGCATGAAAGGTTAGGTCATGTGAATTACAATTCCATGAGAAAACTAATGTGAATGCAGTTGTTATCTCAGTTTGACATAGACTCAACTAGGAAATGTGAAATATGTGTTGAGGCTAAATTCACCAAACCTCCCTATCATTATGTTGAAAGGGAGACAGAACCCTTAGACTTAATACACACAGACTTGTGTGACTTGAAAATGGTTCAAACAAGAGGTGGTAAGAGATGTTTTGTCACTTTCATTGACGATAGTACACGCTACTGTCAGATTTACTTGCTAAGAACTAAAGATGAAGCCCTTGAAAAGTTTGAACTTTATAAAAATGAAGTTGAAACTCAACTTAATCGGAAGATTAAAGTTTTAAAGAGTGACAGGAGCGGAGAGTATGAAATGCCTTTTGCATAATTGTGCGAAAACAATGGTATCATTCACCAAGTGACACCGTCATACTCTCCACAGTCAAACGGCATTGCAGAACGGAAAATCACACTCTAAAAGATATGATGAATGCGCTTTTGATCAATGTCGGAGCACCGGACAACTTGTGGGGGGAAGTTGTACTAACAACAAACTATCTTCTTAATAAGTTACCCCACAAGAAGAAAAGTAAAACTCCTTATGAGTTATGGAAAGGTAGGAAGCCTTCCTATAACCACATAAAAGTGTGGGGGTGTTTGGTGAAAGTGGCAGTGCCTCCTCCTAAACAAGTTAAGATTGGGCCTAAAACAGTTGATTGTGTTTTCATAGGTTATGCAGAACACAGTAGTGCCTATAGATTTCTTGTGTATAAGTCAAATATAGACGACATACATGTAAGCACTATTATGGAATCAAGAAATGTATCATTCTTTGAAAATGTGTTTCCTTGAAAACCAGAAAATAGTGTAAATCCTGTAAAGAGGAAGGCAGTAGATGCACAAGAAAGTGAAAACGCTAGTTCTTCACAATTACCATTACAACAGGTAGAGGAAATTGTTGAAGAACCTCGAAAAAAGCAAAAGGGGCAGAATTGCTAAGACTTTTGGTAAAGATTTTGTAACCTTTTTGTTAGAGAGTGAACCTCAAACATTTAAGCAAGCTATGGCTACACCAGAAGCTCCGAACTGGAAAGAAGCCGCTGACAGTGAAATCGATTCCATCATGCAAAACCACACATATGAGATAGTGGATTTACCTCCAGGTTGTAAACCATTAGGAAATAAATGGGTTTTCAAACGGAAAATGAAAACTGATGGAACGATAGATAAGTATAAAGCTATACTAGTTGTCAAAGGCTTTAGACAAAAGAAAGGTTTAAATTACTTCGACACCTACTCTCCTGTTACAAGGATTACATCCATAAGATTGCTTATAACACTTGCGGCATTGTATAATCTTGATATACATCAAACGGATGTTAAAACTGCTTTCCTAAATGGAGATTTAGAATAAGAAATATACATGGAACAACCTGAAGGGTATGTGGTTCCCGGAAAGGAAAAGAAAGTTTGTAAGTTGGTGAAATCGCTTTACGGGTTAAAGCAAGCACCTAAACAATGGCATGGAAAGTTTGACAAAATAGTATTATCAAATGGGTTTAAGGCAAACGAGTGTGACAAATGCGTCTATACTAAACCACCCCAACAGGGTTAGTGATAATCTGTTTGTATGTGGATGACATGCTAATAATGGGAAACAACCCAGAAATTATAAAATCCACAAAGAAAATGTTGTCTAAAAATTTCGATATGAAAAATTTGGGCAAGGCGGATGTTATTCTTGGAATAAAAATCTCTAGAACGAATGAAGGAATTAAATTATCTCAAGGACACTATGTTGAGAAAATTTTAGAGAGATTTAACAAGAATGATAACATAGTCGTTGGAACGCCATTAGATCCGACCATCCATCTTATAAAGAATTTGGATAAAGGAGTAGATCAATTAGAATACTCTCGAGTGATCGGAAGTCTAATGTACCTAATAAGTTGTACAAGGCCATACATAGCATGTGCAGTGAGTAGGTTGAGTAGATTTACAAGTAATCCTAACAAAACTCATTGGAAAGCCATAATAAGAGTTTTGAGATATTTGAGACATACAAAAGAGTATGGTCTGCATTACACAACATACCCGACAGTCCTTGAGGGATATGTTGATGCAAATTGGATCTCAGACACTAACGATGCTAAGGCTATTAGTGGCTATGTATTTACTATGGGTAGGGCTGCTATCTCATGGAAATCATCCAGGCAAACGTTGATTTCTAGATCAACTATGGAAGCTGAATTTTTTGCTTTAGATAAAGCAGCGGAAGAAGCTGAATGGCTTCGAAATTTCCTTGAAGATTTACCAATATGGCCTAAACCGGTGTCGGCAATAAACATTCATTGCGATAATCAAGCGGCGATATCGAAGGCTCATAGTAAAATGTATAATGGTAAGTCTAGACACTTTCATCTTAGACATGAAACCATTAAGAAATTACGATCTAGTGGGATTATAACAGTGAGTTATATAAGGTCTAAAGATAACCTGGCGGATCCGTTAACAAAAGGGTTATTTAGAGAGTCTGTAATTGCATCATCGAGAGGAATGAGATTATTTCCTAATATAAAGTAGTTTTACAGCGGAAACCCAACCTAGCGATTGGAGATCCCATGGTTATCTAGGTTCAAAAGGGACAACCAAGTTGTAAATTTATACTCAACGGAAAACACTGAGAAAGATTACTCTCTTTACCATTTCTATGATGAAACAGTGTTCCCCTGTCAAGTGAGGGGTTGAGAATTTCTCTTAATGATTCTTATAGCTTAGTCTAACTAAGAAAAGTATGGCAGGATACTTTTAAATAGGAGATCACCTATATGAGTGTGAAGTGTGGCCGCTTCGTTGATAACTATAAGGCCATGTTAATCTAGAGCACTCATGAATACCAAGATTGTCCAGGGCCGAAAAGGACATAACCGAGAATCAATCACGTAAGGAAATAAGTTGTGTGATATTTACTACATCGATTTATATTATAAAGTTGACCAGTTCAAGACATCACGTTCACTGAGCAACTAGTAAACCCGGTAAGTATTCATTAAGGAAGATTCAAAGCCAAAAGCTATATTTCCTGATGCAGTGACGTTCCGCGCTCAAACTTTCTAGTGTCTGCATTAGAGATTAGGATTATCATTCTGCAATTATGTCGAACAATTCTATTCATGTGGGGGATTGTAGGAAATATACAGTTGAATTGACCATTCAATTGTATTTCTGGGATGAATGAGTAACAACTGTTCACAATCCAGGGACACGACTGAATCCTTCCAAACGTTGTGTTGTTTCAACACAAATAAAAACCATCCCTTTCTTCCGATTAGACACAGAAAAAAAAACATACCCAAAAACCAGAATTCTAGCATTAAGTAAACTTAACAAGATTAGTGATTGTGTTTTTGAGAGTTTGTGCTACGTGATTGCATTCGATCGATTGAAGATATTCAAGTGTTGGGTTATCTTCAAGGCACTGTTGTATCTCTTGGTAAGCATTCATCCACTATCATAACAACATCGGTGTATGGGATGTAAACGCTTTAAGGAAAGAGGCTAACTCGCCTCAGTGCAAACCATCTGTGAGTTTTATCAATCTATTTGATTTTTTGTTGTTTTATTTCCTTCATTTCTTTTGTTGTATCATTGTTATTGTTGTTTTCAATCTCAAAATATTGGTGAAAATGTTGTTGAAGACAATCTGTTTGTAATATTGACTAAGTGAAAGTCAAAGATCATTGTATAAATTACATTTAGTGATTGTTGCAATTTACATTCAGTAAAGTTATATCCAACAATGCCTTTATGGGGAGTGCGACTGTGGAATTTTACGAGAGGATAATACCCTTAAAAATCTCTTCTAGGTGAAGATTTATGTTCCGAAACTTAGAGGAATTATCAAAAAAGCGGGTATTGTTAGGGAGTTGCTTGGTTGAACCCACCACGTCTTGGTATGTCAAGTTTAGCTCTAAAAATCGAAGATGCTTGATTTGAGTACTAGATTCAAGTTTGTTAGGTAAAACTAGGAACATAAAATTTTTGAGACTTTATCTTGTTACTCATGAAGAACCCGAAGACGTATCGCCATCAATGAACACATCATCCTTCGGTTCTAGGTTAGTAACAACAGACTTTACTTGTTCCAATTCTACATTTGTTCTTTCAAGCAAGTATTTATCAAAAACATAACATAAGATTAAAGTTTTTGTACTCGTCTCTTGTATTATTGACTTGATTATTATACTTAAGTACCAATGAATGATATACTAGTTTGTTAGAGCATCGCTCGGTCGAACTCGCAAGTTTTGTTATCTCAAGTTTATTGTCAATGTTAGATGTACAAAACTATATCTTGATTTCTGGTCTACTAAAGTCAAGTTTCGGACCAGGATTAGATTATGGTAGTTGAGTATCAAGCATTACTAAGTAACCTTCGAAGATTGAAGACTAATGAACAAACGAAGACATCTGCGAGAACTTCATCAACAAAGAGATATGTAAATACTGACCTATTTTATTTAATCATGGCATATACCATTCTATTTTATGAGATTATATATATGTCAAAGAATTTTTTTTGAGTTCAAGCTTGTCTTGGTTAAACTCTCGAAATATGATTCAAGCAATGGATGTTCGTAGATGCTTAAAAATCTTAGTTAGGACAATTTATTGTTCGCAAACTATTTTCGTTACAAGTTGATCATTTAGGAAATTTTCCAAGCAACAATGCATAATATTTATGGCTATTGCAATTTTTTTTTCAAATTTAATTACGAGAGATATATAACTGCTTTCCGCAAGGTACATATACTTATATGTATTACTTAAGTCAGTATGAATTCTGCGAACTGTAGAGGTTTGCAAACCTTTTACATATGAGTTTGGGAATGAGGTAGGTTTGAAAACCCCTACCATCTGACTTCGCAAACTGGCATAGGTTTGCAAACCCTTATGGCCTGACTCAGCGAACTACCAGAGGTTTGCAAACATATATTGTTCTATTTAGCATAAGATCATGAACTATTTTATATAACTATGTTCACTTTTCCTACGACTCTTATAAACACTTCTAAGACAACCTTATTCACAAAATCACTTTGGGATTGTGGATCATTGTTTCATCTTGAGTGTTATTGAACATCACTAAGTGCTTGTAAGTTCAAAAGGATATTTTCCGCTATAGATTATCGTTATGCACGGTTCCAGAACCGGACCATAGTGCATATTGTTATGTGTAATTTCAAGGAAAATTTTGCACATGCTTACATGAATTCTTAATAAGAATTTCATCTAAACTGAGAAAGGGTTTGCTCTTGGATTCAAATCTATATGTAGCCTTGAAAATCTATTTATATAGAGAGACTCTTGCAACATGATTTCTTAATTCCCGACACACTTGTGTCCTAGTTGCAAAACTAGAGTCGTCCTATTTATCCTAGGTTCTCCACAGAACTGTTATAGGTTACGACTCTAAAAACTTCACTTAGGATTCGCGAAGTCCGGTCAGACTGCCTTTTTACCTGATAGTTCTTGTATCCGGATTTTGTTTTACTGGTTATTGAAGTTCATGTACTTTAGATCAGGTACAATATAGATAAAAATCACAAAGTTCTCTTCGTCTCATACTTTGTGATTCCTCAAGATAGAAACCCAAATTATTATTTGATTTGTTTGGATTATTCTTGAGAGGTGGTTAGTGATTTAGGCTTCTCTGTTAACAAAGTGTAAGTGTTTCGGATCCGTAAGGTTTGATGGAATTTTTCTACTGCAAACATATTTCCAAAACCGATATTAAAATATATCAAAAGAGAAATCAAGTAGGTTGTTTGTTAGAGGCAGACAAGTATCAAAAGTATTCTCTGAGGTTGAAGCAACTCTTAGGCTATAAAGGGTGCCAGCACAGGGAATCAAGTGCATAAAATCTTGTGAAGTTCATGAGATGTAAGGAACACAACTGCAACTGACTTGCTTGGAGGATTAGTTCGATCTCAACTACATTCCAGTCCGAAGCCTGATCGTAGGATAGTGTCTATAGAAGTTTAATATAATGTGGTGTTCAAAGATAGACGAGGTCCTGGGGTTTTTATGCCAGTGTCATTTCCTCGTTAATAAAATTCCGGTACCTTGTGTTTTTTCCTTTTCCGTATTATATTGTTTATATTTATAATATGGATAGCACAAGTAGTACGTAGTCATTATAGATTGTTTTTGTCCTTATTAATTAAGATCAAAAAGAAAACTTGTTCTTGTTAAATTCATATCTCGAAAGATAGATTACAAGTTTTATACTTGTGAAAATTCAGATCCTCTTAATTCGGATACGACTAGATTGATTGATTTTTGAGATCGTCTAAGAACTCTTCTGTACAACCAGGTACATAGACCTTTGGTATAAAAATTGATTGTGGAAGAAAAACAACGAAAACTCTATATACAATCTTATTTAAGGGTCTTTTCTTTGACATACCTGTGATTGTATTAGGTTTTATCCATACAGATTGCTGAAAGAAAAAGTTGGCGGTGTACTTGGCAAGTATTCCAAAGAACAATTGGTACAACGGTTAGCGAACCGTTAGGCTTATGCACGAGTCAGGGTACAACGGTTCGTGAACCGAGTTTTTCAATTGCTATCCTTTAATACCAACTTTCAAATTTTAGTTCACAACGGTTCGTGAAAGGTCCCAACTGAACTTGCGGTTTGCTAACTGGTTCGCCAACCCTCATGTATTTCTGAAACTCAAACATTTATGGTTTGCGAAACTACCCTGAGTAGAATGTTTAATATTTCTCCTTATGATGTTTGAAACATTCCCGCATGATGTGTGGGAAATTTTAAAATGATTCACAAAAAATAGCTCGAGACTTGACTTAGTAGCCTATAAATCAAGATATAGTTTTGATCATCTAACATTGACAATAAGCTTGATATAGCAAAACTTGTGGGTTCAATCGAGCATCGCTCTAACACTGTACATTTGAGCTCGGAAATGAGGAAATCCCTACCATCTGTCTTCATGAACTGACACAGGTTTGCAAACCCTTGTGGTCTGACTTAGCAAACTGCTAGAGTTTCGTAAACCTTTTACAGTTCCAGTTTAGCAGAAGGTCACACATTATTTTATATGACTAGGTTCACTTTTGCTACAATTCTCATAGACACTTATAAGAAAACTTTATTCATAAAATCACTTAGGGCTTTTGTTTAGCCTTAAGTATTATTGAACACCGCTAAGTGCTTGTAAGTCCGAAGGCATACTTGTTGTTATAGACTATCATTGTGCACGGTTCTAGAAATGGACTGAAAAGACGAGGGTACCCAAATACACCACAATCTTTTATTTATCAACCTATAAGTCCTCTACCGAATGTGATCGTCTATGGACAGAGTCGAGACAATACGACAATTTGGTTCACACTTCGTGTGATCGTCTATGGATACGAGATCGAGACAATACAACAACAAGATCACTTGTGTGATTAACTATGGATACAAGATCGAGACGATACGACAACAAAGTGTGTACTTGATAATAGGTTCGAAAACAACCAAAACTCTATAGGATCACTATCAAGTATTACGGAGTTAACGTACTTGTGTATTTTACTTAATTATAATAACAATTATAATGCGGAAAACAAAGTAAAAGACACAGCAAGATTTTGTTAACGAGGAAACTGCAAATGCAGAAAAGGACCTAGCCTAGTTTTGAGTACTCTCAGAATTAAGCCGCTATACAAAATCAAATACCAACTCCGTATAGTTGAGAACAAGCAGACTACCCATAGCTACTTAATTCCCTCAGTATCCATGCGTCTTCGACTTCTAAAGTCACGCACGTGAATATCAAGTCCTTTGGATCGTATTCCAAACAGCAAAGGAAGAATCTGTTTGGTAACCACTCTAATCAATCTTGTTATAAGATATTAATGAGTCGTTGACAAAGGCTCTTATGCTTAATCTAATAAACTCATTTGTCTGGTTAGATCAATTTATCCAATAACTACCGAAATAGTCAAGTTTAGATTTGTACTAAATCGATATAGATCTCAAAGACAAACTATAGAGAATGCCGATCTCACGCAACTAATCAATCAAATCTATCAAAGATAAACTGATTCTAGTTGGATCCCAGCCGATCAAGGTTTGTGCACTAAATCCACAAGATACAAAAAGTAATAAGAATTCTTCTTCGACTTCAAATCTTCTATTGCCTTCAAATACCTTCACAACAACACTGGAATCCTCTTGTGATCAATCACACACAGAACGAAGTCTATTGGCAATGGATTATCACAAAATATCTTTGGATCTAACAACAGTTTTAAATACCCCGTCGATACTTTGATCTAGTCTGAGTGAATCTTATATCAGAAGAGAAGATTCTCAAGAATAAACAAACTAGGTGCAATCAAAGTTTCAACAACCGTTAGTCAATCAAATCAAATTGAAAACTAATAACACTGTAATTATCTATTTTCCCACCAACGTTACTCGTAGAGCTTATTGATCCCACATAACTCTTTAAACGAGTGGTTGTACGAGATTTCACCTAATTATGATACTTTTCTCTCCAAATAGACGGCTCCACCAGAAACAACAAGAAATGAAGTTTGCCTGGCTCTTAGGATAGTTTGCTAGAGATGCAAACTTAGGTATTTATAGACCAAAGATGTTTGGACACCAAGGAATTTCCAAAACCGAAAATATTCTTAAGATATGCAATGAATGCCCAAATTTGGTTTTCCTAGTTCCAATGAATGCAGTCTAATATTTTCCGAAATCTCTCATAGAAAATCTCCAATTAGTAAATGCACATTACTAATTTTTATTCTCTAGAGCTATGCATTAATTGCTGGTAATTAAAGCTTATAAAACCTAAAACCTTAATTAAAAGATTCTTAATTTTTTTCGGTTACAGGATCACCTTGAGTACCAAGGAATATCTTTGAACAATAAGTGATAAGAGTTAATGCTCGTGCTCAAAGTATATTGACAATTTTACACGGCAAACCCTAATTCCGAATCTACACAATTTCATGAAGAAAATATGTAATTCATGGAAAATCGGATTTGCATCTTGGAATCGGTTCTACCACACTTTCAAACAAGTTTAGAATTGGTTCTACCAGAATTCCAAGACTAATATGTGATCGGTCAAACCAAGTCACAATGGTTAGTTGTGATTGGTCATACCAAGTCACATACATGGGTTCAGATCGGTTATACCAATCACTAGGATCGGTTCTACCTAAACATGGTATTGTTGATGGTGGATTTTCATTTAAGGCTAAAATTTTAAAAGCCAAAACTTTGCGCTAACATCCTGCAAAGGATAAAGCCACTGATAAAGTGGAGAATACTTCTTCACTATAAACTTATAGCATTACCAATTAATGCATGACCAGCCTTGTATTTCCTGTACTGCTTCACTCTTATCATTATTGGTGCGGCATGACGAATGAGTGTTGCTCTGCTGAGAGCAACACGAATCTCCAAGCATTAAATAAGGAGGCACGTACTAAATACCCGTACAGGCTATAACTCTCGGAGTGTTATACTATTCCGATCGAGCATCTGGACTGTTCGTATCAGTCTCAGAAATAATCACGACCATCCAACTTCACCAGCATGATTGGATGGCTTAGATCGAATCCATAACCCTCAAGCAGTTATTGGAATGTTCAACACCGGACCAATGCAAACCCTGCATGGTCGGCCTCCCCAAAAGGGTAGCATGGCTTGCCAATTCGTCCAGCCAAAGCAGCGTGGACGAGAAACCCTAAATTACGGTTTGCAGCACATTACATGTGTCGCAAATAATTCTCAACCATCCATCTTCGCAGGCATAGATGGAGGGTGTAGACGTAGATTCAAAGGGCCCAGAGCATGTCAACACAAACACCGTGGGCCCGCCTACATACATGACCGATCATTCAGGACCAAACATGGATGGTCGTCCCAATTCGTACTCCCAAACAAGGCATGACGCACGGCTGGCAAAACCCTAATTAGGGTTTTTGATCACGAGCGTCCATTTTCACCTGATCAAACGAAGGGTCTAGGAGTCGATTAAGCAGGTCCAGTGAGTATCAACACGATCAATGTGGGCCCACATATCTCCACACACGATCGTCCAAGGCATATCATGCCTGGTCGTCTCGATTCGCACGCCCAAACTAGGCGTGGTCACACCTCCCAATTGCAAACTAATCTCGACCACTCAACTTTGCCGGACAAATTGAGTGGCTCAGATCACGTTTCTATGGGGTATTAAGGTATGGACGTGTACACCAGCCCGCCGTCTGTATACCATACTAATCGGCTAAGACCGACCAAGCTTGGTCGTCTCGAAACGCGCGCCCGAAGTTGGCATGACGCGCGGCTTTTAAGGCACCTGATTTCTGTCGCAAATTGATCTCAATCACTCAACTTCGCCGGACAAATTGAGTGGCTTATATCACACTTTCACGAGACAATGAGGTATGGGCGCCTACACCGGCATGCCGTCTACACGCATGCACGATCGGCCTGGCCAAAATTGCGTCCCAAGCTTGGTTTCGACCAAGCTGAAGAGTGATGCTTGCACACCTCTTCATAAACCCTAATTACACTAACGGTCGCAGATGAGTGTCTCAAAGATCATCTCATCCGTTCAACTTCACCTGCTTGGTTATACAATCCTGGTCAGGAGTTAACTGGTCAATGAGGTGTTGTGGTGATTACCATCCTCCACTCTACCACACCAAGTAATCACAAGAACGTGTCATGAAGACATGGACGGTTAGTGATGATGGGAGAAGTGGGCAAGACTGATCGTGTAACACTAACACACGCAACTCCACTACTCCATCACTCCACTTTCTCCACTCCCATGAGAGACGTGGGTTAGGCTCAATGACTTGTATAAATAGGTTCTCCTCCCTATTTTCAAACAAGACAAGACAACAGAAACAAGTGTTGATACAACTGTATTCAAACACCAGAACTGATAGCTTACATTCTGTAAGCCAGTTCAACTTTCTGATACAAGTCATACATAGCCAACACCTTCACAATCTCAACACCTTCTTCGCTTCCCTCCCTAAGATCAACCCCATCCCCTTCACTTTGTGACCGAAGCAAGTATGGAACGACCATTTCTTGGTTTAGGCCAGAATTTTACAGATTGATTTCTCGAATCACAAAGAACTCCCGTGCAGTGCATTTGTTTAGGGTTTAGATTCATTCCTCATCCATACACCCCAAATTACCAAATTCGGCAGGAATAGTTTTCACCCATAAACAATTGGCGACCACAGTGGGAGATTAATCTCTCGGTTGCAAAATCTATTTTCAAATCCAATTGAATCTTATCAATTTAGAAATGGTGGATCTTAGGTCTGGATCAGCAACCAAACCTGACGAGACTAGCGCTGACAACACTCTCGGTGTTGATATCCCAATCAGTGGTGTCACCGTGCAACCAGTCAATACCATAAATGTATCTCGTGGAATTACTTCCTCTACTACCAGCACCAGCGGAGCAGGAGGAGATATTCCATTGGGCGTGACACCTCCTATCACCAGAGGCAGAGCAGCCGCAAACCCTGGCATCTCTTCAAGTGTAAATCCTCCAGCCGTCACCAGAGCAACTGCCACCCTTTCATCAGGACGAGGAGCTAGAGGAGCAAGAGGAGGACCATCTCCCATTACCATCACAGATTTCATGGAGAGGCGGGAATTCCTTGCTAAGACTCAAACGGATATGGCTGCAACTCAGAAAGAGGTACTCACTTTCTTAAAGCATTAACTGATCGATTTCCAAAACAGCCACGACAACCCCTGGATCCAACAAGGAACGCATTCAACACACCCGGAGAAGGTACTTCAGCGGCGCGGACCTACATGGACCTGATCAAAGAAGCGACATCAGATATGAACGGTCCTGTCATGGAGATTCCTACACTGGGGACTGATCCTCACAACGATCCTCCTCAAGTCAATAGTCTCACTATGAGCCAGAGGCTGGTGGATCAGGAAGCGATTTTCTCTAATGAAAGTTTATACGAACTTTTACACCTCTTGAAGAATCAGCAGGCAGAGACTTTTGCTGCAATCAACCAGAAGAAGGTCACAACCGGTCCCTACACGTTATTGCACGCATCAAGGATTTAGAGTTCAAGAGGGCCCTCATCGAAACGGGAGCGTCTTCCAATGTGATTACTCTCAAGACTCTCAGGACGACGCAGGTTCGCTCAAGCAAGATCGTATGGCATCCTACCACAATGACAAACTTTGAAGGAAACCAGACCAGCACATACAGGATCGTCCCTTCAACATATCACCAATGCCTGAAGACTATGCTGAATAAAAAGTCATTCGTATTCCTGCATCATTATCTCCTTACGCACGAAAATGCGGAGTGGAACTGTTCAAACTGAGGGAAGCTCCGCGGGAAGGATCAGACAAAGTCTATTGCATCCCACTCCCCATGTGAGCGTCAATCCAGGAGGAGGAACGACTTGCATCATCGAAGGCTAGGACCATGATGCATCCTTGCTGACGAGGCATCTCAATTTTTCTCTCCGCCCAATGGAATGAACCACAACTGATGATCTCGACGATGAGGAATTTCCTAAGCCTATCTCCATCAGCTCGACCTTGTGTAAGCATTCATACAATCTCCGATCCAAGCCGGTCAAACAATTTCCGAGGCAATTCAGGCGCGAGATCAAGTGTTTCATGGATTCCAAAGACTTGAACGAATGTTGCCCCAATGACGATTTCCTCTACCTAACATCGACATGTTGGTAGATGACTACCAGCGAACACGGCATGTTCTCCTCCATGGATGGATGTAGCGGCTACAACCAGATAAGGATGTATAAGCATGGTGCAAGTAAGACATCTTTTCAAACCCTATTGGAAACTTTTGTTATACCATAATGTCATTCGGTTTGAAAAGTGACGGTGCGACGTACCAACGCGCTATGACGACAATCTTCCATGACATGATGCATAAACAAGTTGAAGAGTACGTGGGCGATATAGTAGTCAAACCCAAGACTCAAGCTATCCTCACAATTCTGCTGCTGTGAACCGTTAAGAGGCTCCACAGCTTCATGGACAAGGTGAATTCCACGTTTTATACCTGGCTTAGCCTAGCTCGTTGCTTCATTCATTCCCTTGCTGAAGAGAGGAGAAAGTTTCGTATGGACCGCACTACAACAGGAAGCGTTTCGGAAGATTCAACGAATATTGTCATCTCCAAATCATCCCAAAGGGTTCACCTATCATGTCAGCCCGGACAAAGAGCGAGCTAGGGACATCTTCGGATCTACTGGAGCGTCCCGAATTCAGGACACTTGAGGGTCACGATCCAAACGTGACTGAAAAACAAGTGGTGTAATTGTGCATCAATATGACGGAACCTGTCTATCATGCTTTGTCGAAGAACCTGCGCTTTTAGACATCCTCTGAACTCCGTGAAGCTGCTAAACGCTTAGCTGCGACAGCACCTGCCCTGCTAGAAGAACAAGCCTGCCAGTAATGAAGAGCCTCATGATGTTCACGGAAGCATACATCTCACCAACAGGGAATACAACCTTCATCCTTCTGTAAGCAGTTTCACTAAAGAAGCAAGAGGAAAGCCACCGAGATACAACATCCCGCGCGTCCAAAATTGCCAACTTCAACTCTAGCACCACGTGCACGACTGCCTCAATAATGAAACAACGTCCAAGATATTCCATATCTGGATCGACGGTAACTACATCAATGAGAGATGCTTTCAGAATTTGTCTCCCGTGGAAAAAGTAGTTCCGTTGCCAAAGGAGATTGCACCTGGGACTTAAGAGGGTGCCAAGTTCGTGCAAGTTGCCACCACGCCTCTCCCGGCCAGTCTCTTCTGATCACAACTGCTTCCAATAACTGTTGTTGCTCGTCGATTGATACCATCCAGAGCTTCACCATATCAACAACCATTACGTACAAAAGACCCATCGGGCATACAAGATGGAGCCACGTAGACCATGCTTGGGGACTGAGGCTCGACATGAAATTCCTTCGCCGTCAGTCAGGAACTTCTTCAACACAAGAGAGATAGTCAATCAAGAAGCATGTAATTCGCAAAGGGAAATCAAGCTGAAGAAGAGGTCGCTTCAACACTCTCTCCAGCAGAAGCCGCTTCAACGCTCCCTCCACGAGAAGATGCTTCAACGCTCTCCGGTTCCTGCTCGCTCCAGAAGCTGCTCTAACGCTCTCCAAGACGTGCTCGCTCCAGAAGCTGCTTCAACGCTCTCAACGGGACCCACACCACGTTCGAACATACAAGGTTCACGTTTGGGCAAATCAAGCACGCTTGGGTCCCACGAGCAAAGGGAAGACCGATGGTTAGAAAGACCGGTGTTAGTCAGAAAGACGTCATAGCAGCAAGGCCGGTGTTGGTAGATGTAACAAAGATGGTATAGGGGACAAGGCCGGTGTTCGAACGAAACAAGACATCAAGGCCGGTGTCGGTCGAGGCAGCGATGTCCGTCAGCAAGGTCGGAGTTCGTCAAATCAGCAAGGCCGGTGTTCGTCAAGGCAAGGCCGGTGTTGGTCAAGGAGAAAGTCTGGTGTTGGTGAGGCAACAGGTTTGGTGTCTGGTCAAAGCAGGCACGCGGCAGGTCCCACATTAATCAAGCACAACCAGCCCTAGATTGGTCAAAGCAGGCACAGCCGTCCCCAAGCAAAGCAGGCACGCAGCGGGTCCCACATTGATCAAGCACATAAACCGTACGACCACGTCAGCAAACGAGTCCGGTGTTTCTCAAGTCCGAGAAGCTGGTATTAGTCGAGATCGCAAGGCTAATATCCCGTCAAGCAAGCAAGACTGATATCACGTCAGCAAACAAAGCTGGTATTGATCAAGTCACAAGGATGGTATTGATCAAGTCACAAAGGCTGGTATTGATCAGGACATAAGGCCGGTATAATAGGCGCACACAATGGACCCACGTTTAACCGAAGCAGGCACAATAAGCCACGTTCGATCAAGCAGGTGCATGATGAGTCCCACGGTTGAGCGAAGTAGGCGGGCCCATATGCCTATCAAACAGGTGCAACAGGGTAACTTTTGGTCGAAGCATATACATGGTGGGGTCCACATCCGTTCAGGGTTACATGCACGGTTGTCTATGGGAAGAGGAGCATACAAGTTCTATTCCCTTCTTGGCTCAAATACCTGAAGGAGAAAATCGGTCCCACCAAGGTCGTCACACCTGGCATACTCCCACGAACGAAGCAGGCGCAACAGTCCGTCGATTAGGCACATCAAGCCCACGTTCGATCAATCAGGTGCAATACCCCCTCGACCGAAGCAGGATTAGCAAGGTCGATCAGGAAATACCGACATTCGAACGGAGCAAGCACGGAGCAGGCTCTCGACCGAAGCAGGCATAACAAGGTCGATCGAAGCAGACAAGACCGACTTCATACTAGGGGAACGCCCGCCTGGACTCCTCTTGAACGTGACATGCTCCAAGGACAAGACGACCCGTCTCTCCTGGTAACATCTAAATTTGTCTCATAAGTTTTATCTTTAACTGTCACTATCTCATGCCTACCCCACAATAATGCAACCATTATGTGCTAGGCATGGGACTTAATGTTGATGGTGGATTTTCATTTAAGGCTAAAATTGTAAAATCCAAAACTATGCGCTAACATCCTGCAAAGGATAAAGCCACTGATAAAGTGGAGAATACTTCTTCACTATAAACTTATAGCATTACCAATTAATGCGTGACCAGCCTTGTATTTCCTGTACTGCTTCACTCTTATCATTATTGGTGCGGCATGACGACTGAGTATTGCTCTCAGAAGAGCAACACGAATCTCCAAGCATTAAATAAGGAGGCACGTACGAAATACCCGTACATGCTATAACTCTCGGAGTGTTATACTAGCCCGATCGAGCATCTGGACTGTCTGTATCAGTCTCAGAAACAATCACGACCATCCAACTTCACCAGCATGATTGGATGGCTTAGATAGAATCCATAACCCTCAAGAAGGTATTGGAATGTTCAACACCGGACCAATGCAGACCCCGCATGGTCGGCCTCCCCAAAAGGGTAGCATGGCTTTCCAATTCGTCCAGCCAAAGCAGCGTGGACGAGAAACCCTAAATTAGGGTTTGCAGCACATTACATGTGTTGCAAATCAGTCTCAACCATCCATCTTCGCAGGCATAGATGGGGGGTGTATATGTAGATTCAAAGAGCCCAGAGCATGTCAATACAAACACCGTGGGCCCTCCTACATACATGACCGATCGGTCAGGACCAAACATGGATGGTCGTCCCAATTCGTGCTCCCAAACAAGGCATGACGCATGGCTGGCAAAACCCTAATTAGGGTTTTCGATCACGAGCGTCCATTTTCACCTGATCAAACGAAGGGTCGATGAGTCGATTAAGCAGGTCCAGTGAGTATCAACACGATCACTGTGGGCCCACATATCTCCACACCCGATCGTCCAAGGCATATCATGCCTGGTCGTCTCGATTCGCACGCCCAAACTAGGCGTGGTCACACCTCCCAATTGCAAACTAATCTCGACCACTCAACTTTGCCGGACAAATTGAGTGGCTCAGATCACGTTTCTATGGGGTATTAAGGTATGGACGTGTACACCATCTCGTCGTCTGTATACCAGACTAATCGGCTAAGACCGACCAAGCTTGGTCGTCTCGAAACGTGCGCCCGAAGTTGGCATGACGCGCGGCTTTTGCGGCACCGGATTTCTGTCACAAATTGATCTCAATCACTCAACTTCGCCGGACAAATTGAGTGGCTTAGATCACACTTTCACGAGACAATGAGGTATGGGCGCCTACATCGGCATGCCGTCTACACGCATGCATGATCGGCCTGGACAAAATTGCGTCCCAAGCTTGGTCTCGACCAAGCTGAAGAGTGACGCTTGCGCACCTCTTCATAAACCCTAATTCCACTAACGGTCGCAGATGAGTGTCTCAAAGATCATCTCGTCCGTTCAACTTCACCTGTTTGGTTATACAATCCTGGTCAGGAGTTAACTGGTCAATGAGGTGTTGTGGTGATTACCATCCTCCACTCTACCACACCAAGTGATCGGTCAAGTCAGGACTTACCTGTACATCCCCAAACGATCACTTAAAGATGGCTAGACACGCATCTATTTTAAGACGCTTAATCGAGACTTACTCCATTAAGCCTTAAAACAGCGATGCTTCATACATGCTGAATATATTCGATGCATTACATGCATAGAATTCACGTGATATTTTACAAGTATCAAATTCCAAATAACTTAGTTATTTAACCTAGCATTACATGCTACCTTATGTGGGTCCCACAATCCACACACTCGAGACATCAATCATGTCACAAACTGGGGGATACATACTGGGGTATTGGTCTGGCGTTTTACAGCGTGCAGCGCACAACGCGCCATCACAAGAACGTGTCAGGAAGTCATGGACGGTTAGTGATGATGGGAGAAGTGAGCAAGACTGATCGTGTAACACTAACACACGCAACTCCACTACTCCATCACTACACTTTCTCCACTTCCCATGAGAGACGTGGGTTAGGCTCAATGACTTGTATAGATAGGTTCTCCTTCCTATTTTCAAACAAGCCAAGACAACAGAAACAAGTGTTGATACAACCGTATTCAAACACCATAACTGATAGCTTACATTCTGCAAGCCAGTTCAACTTTCTGATACAAGTCATACATAGCCAACACCTTCATAATCTCAACACCTTCTTCGCTTCCCTCCCTAAGATCAACCCCATCTCCTTCACTTTGTGACCGAAGCAAGTCTGGAACGGCCATTTCTTGGTTTAGGCCAAAATTATACATATTGATTTCTCGAATCACAAAGCACTCCCGTGCAGTGCATTTGTTTAGGGTTTAGATTCATTCCTCATCGATACACCCCAAATTACCAAATTCGGCAGGAATAGTTTTCACCCATAAGCAGGTACCTACTTGTGATCGGTCATACCAGTCATGAGGATCGGTTATACCAATTACAAGGATCGTTCACACAACCACTTATGATCGGTCACACCAATTACCAGAATCACTCATACCATTTACAAGGATCGATCATACCATCTCATGGTTATTACTTAGGATCGGTTACACCAATTACCAGAACCGGTCATACCAAATCATAAGTCTAGGTATATATTGTGGTCGGTTATAACAAGATAAATAACCTGAGTTAAAATCGGTTCTACCAACTCACACATATTAGTCATTCGGAGAATATGCAATGAATATCGGACCAATATACCTATTGATTTCCCTTTCAATTCATGAAACAAGTTCACCAACTTACTTCCTTTAAAGAAATGTAAAACATTGTTTCATAGGATAAAATCTTCACCATACACCCATACACATAATTATAACACTATATACAAGATTATGTTGATGTCATATATACGAAGTTCAAAAGATAAGCGTTATACTTCGTAATCTAATTCCTTAATACTATGACCATACTTATGATCATGTCTCATCAGTAGAGTATTATATACAATATATACAGTATATACAACTTCGTGTGTTATGTTTTCAATATAGCACGACTTGAAAGATACGCTAGGAATTGCAACAAGTTCAAGTCAATATTACTAACATCAAGTGGAAGGATGATGTCGTCGTTGTAGTCGTTACTTCTTCTCATTCTTCAGGTCTTCGGAGTAATACTTGTATGTCTCAACATTCCTATACTTTCTAGTCTAACCTAAACGAAGTTGACTCTAGTATTTAATCAAGCGACTCCATATGAGTTTTGATACTAAAATATGACAACCAAACTTGACATACCAACGCTTGGTGAGTTCAACCGAGCTTATGCGGACCATAATTGATATTTTTTAGTGTAATTTCAAAGCGTATTTTTCACATGCTTACATGAATCCTAATAAAAATTTAATCTAAACTGGGAAAGTGTATGCTTTAATCTCAAGCAACCTTAGCTTGAATTCAAAGACATTTTGTAGCCTTGAAAATATATAAATTGATAGAGTCTTCCAACATGATTTCATAATCCCTGACACTTTGTGTCCTATTTTCAAAGCTAGAGTCATCCTCTATAACCTAGGTTCTTCCCAGAATTGTTTATAGGTTACGACTTTGAAGCTTTCACTTAGGGATTCGTGAATCCCGGTCGGACTATCTTTTTACATGATAGTTCTTGTATCCAGATCTTGTTCTACTGGTTATTGAAGTTAACGAACTTTAAATCAAGAACAAGATAGATAAAAATCACAAAGTTATTTTTGTCTTAGACTTTGTGATTCCTCAAGATAGATATCTAAACTTTTATTTGATTTTTTTGGATTGTTCTTAAGAGGTGGTTAGGGATTTAAGTTTATATTTTAACAGAGCATAAGTGTTCTGGATCCGTTCTAGACTTTATATAATGCAAACAGATTTCCAAACTCAGATTGTAATATATCAAAACGAAAATCAAATAGGCTTGCCCGTTAGAGGCAGATAGCTATTATAAGTCTTCATTAATATTGAAACAACTCCTAGGATGTAAAGAACTTCGGTGCAGGGAATCAAATGTGTATAATCTTACGAGGTTTTAAAGAAGTAAGGAACATACTACAGCTGAATTGTTTTGGAAATCTGAGAGGACTTACTCCAATACACTTTCTAGAGAATCAACTAGACAGTTAGACTCAATCTAGAATAAAGTATATCAAAGAGTTTAATATCTCTAACTCTTAATTCAATCCGCAATCAGCCAAATAGAAATATGCGAGCCCGATTGAATATAAGAGGAATTACTTGAACGGTACCAAAGACCAATGTTCAAGTGTCAATCAATGTAAATCAACAACCAAAGGTTGGATATTCTAATTGATTGATCTTAATGCACAACCTGTGATATTTCAATTATATAACAAAATATAATGTGAAAAAGAAATAACACAGATCACCAGAATTTTGTTAACGAAGAAACCGCAAATGCAGAAAAACCCCGGGACCTAGTCCAGATTGAATACCACACTGTATTAAGACGCTACAGATACTAGCCTACTACCAATTAACTTCGGACTGGACTGTAGTTGAACCCTAATCAATCTCACACATTCAAGGTACACTTGCGCTCCTTACGTTTCTGATCCCAGCAGGATACTATGCACTTGATTCCCTTAGCTGATCTTACCCACAACTAAGAGTTGCTACGACCCAAAGTCGAAAACTTGATAAACAAATCTGTCTCACACAGAAAAGTCTACAGGATTGAATAAATCTGTCTCCCACAGAAATACCCAAGAGTTTTTGTTCCGTCTTTTGATAAATCAAGGTGAACAGGAACCAATTGATAAACCGGACTTATTTTCCAAGAACAGCCTAGTATTATCAATCACCTCACAATAAACTTAATCGACTAGCGAAACAAGTTATTATGGAATCACAAACGATAAGATGAAGGTGTTTGTGACTACTTTTCTATCTTGCCTATCGGAGATATAAATCTCAAGCCAATTTTACAATTGCACTCAATCACGATAGAAACAGCAAGATCATATCACGCAACTACAAAGATAATAGTTGGGCATGGATTCACAATCCCAATGAGGTCTTCAAGTCGTTAACCTACAGGGTATCGAGAAGAAACCTAAGGTTAAAGGAGAATCGAATCTAGTTATGCAACTAGTAACACACAGGAGGTGTGGGTATTAGGTTTCCCAGTTTCTAGAGTTCTCCTTTATATAGTTTTCAAATCAGGGTTTGCAATCCAAGTTACTTCGGTAACAAAGCATTCAATATTCATCGTTAGATGAAAAACCTGATTCAACCAAGATAATATATTTCAACTGTTAGATCGAACTTAGCTTGTTACACACAAATGAAATGTACCCTCATTTAGGTTTATGTAACCGTACCCAAAAGTGTACACCATGTTGGTTCACAAATAGCTAACCGAGGTTAGACATATGATTGCTCTCATATCAACCTTATTCATTTTAACCATAACTAGTTCCAATGACTCAAATGAAACTAGTGAAAGATTTGTTCAATTGCTATATTCTCATGGATTTATACAAGAACACAATTGAAGCAAAATCAGTTTGATTGACTCGAATCAATATATGAACATTATAGCCACGGTTTGCAAAGATTGCATTCCTAATAAATAAATGTTTAAGTTCATGTAAACTACCGATTTTATAAAGAAACTACTTAAGTATGCGTACGGGTATGCATACTTAAGTAACCGGATTTGGGTTTGTTTTAGTTTTCAAACTCAGCAGAAATTCACGGACGTGAACTTTCCGCCAGTATGCGTACGAGTACGTGTAGTTTAGGTAACTGGATGAGTTTGGTTTTGGTGTTCAAACTCAACAGAAATTCAGAGACGTGAACTTCCGCTAGTACGCGTACGGGTACACATACTTACGCAGTCTTCTACAACCTTTTTGTATACACCCAAGTAGGCATACTTTAGGTTCCCGGTTTTGGACTTATACACTAATGTGAAAACACACTATGCTTATATCCAAAGATGGTTACAAGATTCTAAACTCTTTCTTTCAATCATTGAAACATTCTTCTATAATGACAATAGCCGTTTTCACACATTATTAGCATCAAAGCAATTTTCAAGATATTGAAATAATCATTATCGAAACATTCCAAGTCTTACACCCAATGATTGTACACACAATACATGTAAGATGTTACTCGGCAATTTTCTCATGATATAAGATGAACTTGGTCGAAACGAAAGTTTACCAACACATATTCCGAGAAATATGTAAGCGAGATATACTCAGCTCGAAATCTCAAATGTGTATAAAGAAAACTATATCGTAATACGACTTATGTCTCAATATAGGAGATAGAGTAGAAATAGACTTTCCAAGTAATAGATGAGTTTAAGTCTCCACATACCTTTTGTCGATGAAGTTCCACAAGCTCTCCTTAATAGTTCTTCGTCTTCAAGTGATAAACGTCGTGAAGTCTAAGCTCAACTACACCAACTATGTCCTAGTCCGAGACATCTAAAAATAGGCTAGAAATCAAGACTTATAGTTTTGATCACTAACATTGACAAACATGCTTGAGATAGAAACGCATGCGAGTTCGACTGAGCAGTGCTCTAACAATCTCCCCCTTTGTCAATTTTAATGACAACACTATCAATACATACGGATTACAAATTAAATAAAAATTGTAGCTTCTCATCCAAATGCTTGATCTCCTTGGCATCTTCAACCTGACTCTAAATATTAGTCACTTCCAAGTACTCCAATGATTTCAAAGGTTGTAAGTTTAGCACCATTGTTAGTTGAATATCCGTAGCGATAACAATGAGAAAACAAATGCTCTCAATCATTGTTACACGGTGTCATAGTATTATTACACAACATCAAAGTTCAATTGTATCACAACTTTGACAATAACTCTATGGTGATATGTATCACTCCCCCTTAGTCAATACTTCATATCAACATGAAAACCACTCCCTCTTACATAATGATCCGTAAACCATATGTATTTGTAGTATCACACTACACATTAATTCTCCCCCTTTTTGTCAATATAAATTGGCAAAGGTACGAAAACTAGTGGGATCCTCATGAAATTTTCATAGAGATACTTCATGACCAAAAGAGAAAATCGTATCAACTTATTTAGATGCCATCATAAAGACGAAGCTAAATGCAATCATCAAGGAGTTTATAAAGATACAAGATAATACCTATAATGTTCCACAGTCGCACTCCCCATAAAAATTTGGCAATTAAGCACAAGTTCAAAAAGAACTCTCCCACATAAAATGTCATTCCCGAAAGAACAACAAAGGCGACCTTTCTTTTACAAGAAAAGAAGGATTTCTTTTGGATAAAACCAAATCACATGAAAACATGAATTTGTATCCAAAATATTCAATTGAAATAACCACAAAAGAATCCAATTGAAATGCACAACTAAATTAACCACGAGAAAACCCATGATTAATTCAATAATCGGAATTACACAACTAAATTAACCACAAGAAAGTGATCAATTGAATTGGCCATGCTCGTCATAAGAGGACTTACGGAGCAACAGCTAAACTGACCACAAGAGAATGATCAATTCAATTGGTCATGTTCAAACATAAGAATACTTATGGAGCAACACAGTATATGCACAAAAATGTGGATCGGAGATCGACCAATACTGCGGAATAAACAAGGATTCATTATATTTTCCATCACTATTTGCACAATGACATACAATAGACTTAATCCTTGTAAATAAAAGTTTTATCCTCTCTTCCATCAAAACAATGACATAAAAGGCTTTAACTTTTGTAATGTCAAAAGTTCATTCTATCTTCTATTAATACTTTCATACCGACATAATAGAGATAACTTTTGACCAAGTACGGGACAGTCACAGGTTCACGGACGTAAAAAACATATCCCATAACACCTTGCAATATATAAAATCATAAAGATTAAATTGCAAAAATCATCTTCCAAAAAAACTTAGAATTTAAATAAATAAATCTAAAAACATTGAAGATGAAAATCGTTGGACATAGCTATGTGCACTCACAATAATGGCTATTCCAAACCCTAGTTATTCTTCTAAAAACACAAAAAATAAATTCTCAAAAGAAGATTTACTAGGAAAAATAAACCAAAACAAATTAAAACCAACATTAAGAAGCAAGAGAAACTACTCATCATCTTCATCATTGGAGACCATGAAGGTGGAATGAACTTTGTCCATGTCTTACTTAATATCGGGAAACTTGGTAGCAATCATAAGTAATTGTTTTTGTACACAACTTACTTTGGTATTCAATTTACAAACACCCTTGTAAATTTGGAGAAGAATCTTCAAAGAAGGATCACTCAAGCCATCGATTGTGTCACACTTTTGTCTCTTCCAAGCATTCTCCTTCATCTGATTGAAGGTACACGGCCGAACAAGCTTGGGAGTTCCAACGGAGTTGCCAATAGGCTCAATGGAGAAGTTGCGACAAATTCGCTCAATCAAGCAAGGGTAGCCTAACTTCTTGTTGGAAGATGTTATAGCTAACATTTGATAAATAACAAATCTCAAGACCTTTGCTTTCCATTACAAGGAAATAGACCAAATCCGCGAACTCACGACTCCAACGAGAATTCTCAACCGTGGAGGGACAAAGATTAGATATACCAAGTTTTCCAAAGGACATCAAAGGAAAATCTAGATGATTAGTAGGAAATTTTCCTTCATTCCACACAACACTTTTACCACAAAGCCCTTTTGAGATGGTGTCATATGATGGTCTTTCATCACTTGGATTAGGAAGGCGAAAATTACCCAAAGGAATTTTGGAAATCTTTGAAATTAATTCTCTATTAACATGAATCCTTTCCCTATTAACCATGGTCTTGAATTCCATGTCTTCAAGGTCAACATCATAAATGTTAGCATAGAAGATTCTAGTTCGAGTATCAAATCCTTCACCAAGACCATCAAAGATGTTTCCATGCTTAAATTTTTCAAAACAAATTAAATCCTCCTTATAACTACTCCCAACATCTAATTTCTTTTCCAGAATAAACTTAGTAGAAGAAATCCTTTGAAAAACGTTGCCACAAGAATCATTAACAAATCTAATCCTAAGAGAATTTTGATCAATGAGAAGATTCATAGAAGAGGATGAAGAACCAAAATTATTTGAAAAACCTTTTGTATCCTTGAAATTCTTCATAATTCTAGAAAGGAGATAATGAAGCGAGAATAAAAAAACTTACTTGGAATCCCTTTGAAAGACTTCTCACCCTTTGTTCTCCCAAGATGTTTTAATGGAGGAAAAGCATGAACCCTAGAGGCGGCTCACGTACGCGGACAGTTTGGGAAGGAAGAGAGGTATGCGTACCTAATTCTTATACACTTCACAAATGGGCTTGGACCCGTACACGTACCGCGACCCACAAATAGAAAAAGTGGGATTTTCTCTTTTTCCAAGGTTCGAATACTGGGAGAAATTTCCAGTACAGAAAAAGCAACATGGAGGCACTTACAACACCTTTTTGAAAATCTTTTAAAATAGAAAAAGATTATACAAACATAATCAAACTGTTACTTGCCCCATTCCAAGTTATATACAAATGGGGTGGAGCCAAGCCTGTTACCAGGTGGCGGAATATGCAGAGAACTCCTCATGCATCTTTTCCGGTTGATATTTGTGACCTGTATCAGAAGTATAATGAAAATACTCAGGATTTTTTGAGATCTTTTTCTTATCCCAAATGAATGATTTTTTCTGATGAATAGGCTCTCTACCAAGCTCGCGAGAAATTTTCTTATCAACTTCACAAGAGTTGGTAGTTAGTAAATTTTGTACATCATGAGAACATGATTTGACAGGTACAAAACTTTTATCAGAAGGATTCAATTCCTCTATGGAATGAAGGTTTTCTAAGAATTTCAAAACATTTTCAAAATCTCTAAAGAGATCATTGTCAATTGATCCATTATGATAGTATTCCTCAAATAAATTAAGAGTAACTCTTGTGAGAGTCCACACCTTTGCGCGTTGATCATGTTTCCTCTGACAATTCTTCTTAGAGGGTTTTCTAGTTTTTCCTTTAGATTGTTTCACAACATCTAGATTTTCCAGCATTCTAGATGGTACAAGATTATCATGAGAGACCGTAGGTCTAGAAAAAGATAATAATATTTGAACAATCTTTAAGGGTATCTGGTGTGCCTTACAGATGCCAAGAGCAAGTCTCCCAAAGAAGTTTACCAGTAGGGATAAATGTTTAGGAATCGGTCAAACACAAACTTATCAGGTTTATAATGCAGGGGTCTAACAACCACACCCAACAATTCGTTTGGAAATCTGAGAGGACTTACTCCAATACACTTTCTATAGAATCAACTAGATGGTCAGACTCAATTTAGAATAAAGTATATCAAAGAGTTTAATATCTCCAACTCTTAATTCAATCCGCAATCAACAAATAGAAATCTGCGAGCCCGATTGAATATAAGAGGAATTACTTGAATGGTACCAAAGACCACTGTGCAAGTGTCAATCAATGTAAAACAACAACCAAATGTTGGATACTCTAATTGATTGATCTTAACACACAACCAGTGATATTTCAATTATAAAATAAAATATAATGCGGAAAAAAAATAACACAAACACCAGAATTTTGTCAACGAGGAATCGCAAATGCAGGAAAAACCCCAGGACCTAGTCCAGATTGAACACCACAATGTATTAAGCCGCTAAAAACACTAGCCTACTACCAATTAACTTCGGACTTGACTGTAGTTGAACCCAAATCAATCTCACACTGATTCAAGGTACAGTTACGCTCCTTACGTCTCTGATCCCAGCTGGATACTATGCACTTGATTCCCTTAGCTGATCTCACCCACAACTAAGAGTTGCTACGACCCAAATTCGAAGACTTGATAAACAAATATGTCTCACACAGAAAAGTCTATAGTATTGAATAAATTTGTCTCCCACAGAAATACCCAAGAGTTTTTGTTCCGTCTTTTGATAAATCAAGGTGAACATGAACCAATTGATAAACCGGACTTATATTCCTGAATAACAACCTAGTATTATCAATCACCTCACAATAAACTTAATCGACTAGCGAAACAATTTATTGTTGAATCACAAACGATGAGACGAAGGTGTTTGTGACTACTTTTCAATCTTGCCTATCGGAGATATAAATATCAAGCCAATTTTAAAATTGCACCCAATCATGATAGGAACATCAAGATCAGATCATGCAACTACAAAGAGAATAGTTGGGTCTGGCTTCACAATTCCAATGAAGTCTTCAAGTCGTTAACCTACAGGGTCTCTAGAAGAAACCTAATGTTAAAGGAGAATCGGATCTAGTTATGCAACTAGTAACACATAGGAGGTGTGGGGATTAGGTTTCCCCAGTTGTTAGAGTTCTCCTTTATATAGTTTTCCAATTAGGGTTTGCAATCCAAGTTACCTTGGTAACAAAGCATTCAATATTCACCGTTAGATGAAAAACATGATTCAAACAAAGCTAATATCATTCAACCGTTAGATCGAACTTAGCTTGTTACACACAAATGAAATGTACACTCATTTAGGTTTATGTAACCGTACCCAAACGTGTACACCATGTTGGTTCACAAATAGTTAACCGAGGTTAGCCATATGATTACTCTCATATCAACCTTATTCATATTAACCATAACTAGTTCAAATGACTCAAATAAAAATAGTTAAAGAGTTGTTCAATTGCTATATTCTCATGGATTTATAGAAGAACACAATTGAAGCAAAATCGGTTTGATTCACTCGAATCAATACATGAACATTATAGCCGCGGTTTGCAAAGATTGCATTCCTTATAAATAAATGTTTAAGTTCATGTACACTACCGATTTTAGAAAGTAATCACTTAAGTATGCGTACGGGTATGCGTACTTAAGTAATCGGATTTGAGTTTTTTTTAGTTTTCAAACTCAGCAGAAATTCACGGACGTGAACTTTCCGCCAGTATGCGTACGGGTACGCGTACTTTAGGTAACTAGATGAGTTTGGTTTTGGTTTTCAAACTCAGCAGAAATTCACGGACGTGAACTTCCTCCAGTATGCGTACGGGTACGCATACTTACCCAGTCTCCTACAACCTTTTAGTATACACACAAGTATGCATACTTTAGGTTCCCGGTTTTGGACTTATACACTAATGTGCAAACACAATATGCTTATATCCAAAGTTGGTTACAAGATTCTAAACTCTTTATTTCAATGATTAAAACATTCTTCTGTAATGACAATAGTCGTTTTCACACACTATTAGCATCAAAGAAATTTTCAAGATATTGAAATAATTATTATCGAAACATTCCAAGTCTTACACCAAATGATTGTATCACACAAACCATGTAAGATGTTACTCGGCAATTTTCTCATGATATAAGATGAACTTGGTCGAAGCGAAATCTTACCAATACATATTTCGAGAAATATGTAAGCGAGATATACTCAGCTCGAAATCTCAAATGTATATAGAGAAAACTATATCGTAATACGACTTATGTCTCAATATAGGAGATAGAGTAGAAATAGACTTTCCAAGTGATAGATGAGTTTAAGTCTCCACATACCTTTTGTCGATGAAGTTCCACAAGCTCTCCTTAGTATTTCTTCGTCTTCAAGTGATAAACTCCGTGAAGTCTAAGCTCAACTACACAAACTATGTCCTAGCTAGTCCGACACATCTATAAATAGGCTAGAAATCAAGACTTATAGTTTTGATCACTAACATTGACAAACATGCTTGAGATATCAATTCATGCGAGTTCGACCGAGCAGTGCTCTAACAATTATGATTTAAGTAATATCATAAACATAATCTAAGGAAGAAAACTTGGGAAACTCCGTTTCGTAGTTGAAAGTGGATTCAGGACCGATACCATGACCGACCCTAAGTATAGGACCGATCCTTGTTAAAGAACGATCTCTAGTGGTAAGGACAGATCCCGTTACCGATCTTGACAGAATCCATATCCATTTTTTCATTTTCGACATATTTAATATCTTCGGGTTTCTGCAAATATCAAGATGTACGAAGTTTGAACTTGGGATGTTCATAAGATGTTAACATAGTGATTTGAACATGTGTTAAACTCATATATATTAATGTTCAGTATTTTCCTTTGATACTCAAGCAATAAACTGAAACCGAAATTTTAATTTATTTTAGGTATTCGAAAATATATGCTTACCATATCCAAGAGGTTTGCGCATCTCTAGTTATTACATTAATAAAGTATATAAAAGTATGTTAGCTAATATTAGTTGTCAACTAAGAGTGACTTCGGCTTATGAGTTGGGATACATTTGTGTTTGTAAATTTCGGGAATAATATTCATTGCATATCTTTGGGAATTTTGTGAGTTGGTAATACCTTGTCTTTCACTCAAGCCTTGGTCATAACATTATAAATAGTAACGTCTTATATTCTTACAAATGTATCCCTTAAAAACACTGCTTAAAGATAATACTTGATCATTTCTGTAGGAAGCCAACTCTTTGATACAAGAAAGCAATTTATTTAGGTGAAATATCTTGCAGTGTCTTCTTTTAAAGTGTTCTTTGGGATTAAGAAGCTTTTACTATCGCCGTTGGTAAAAAACTAAATCGTAGTATTATTTAAGTTTTCAATTAATTAATTTGATTGGCTAATCGTAAAGTTATCTTTGATGTGTCAAACTTGTTTATGCATGGTTCTTCTCTTCTGATATAAGGTCATTCAAGTTTGTTTGGGGATGTAGTGATTCAAGATCCGTAGATAGAACTACTGATCATTCATAATTAAAAGACTTTGTTATGTGTGTGATTGATCATTAGTAGGAACCAATTTTTTTTCGCATCGGTTAATTTGAAGATTGAAGATTTAAATACTTGATTCTCTCGGATCCAAACAAGTAGTTTATTTCGATAAACTTTAAGACTTGCTATAAAGATCGAACAAACTGTATACTTGCTTCTACTCGTAGAGTTGCTTAGGTAGAGCTTGTTCACTGAGATAAATTATTTCGATAATCTTTGTGTTGGTTTGATCTCTGACCAAAGGAGTTTACATTGATTAAACGGAAGATACTTACTCTACTTTATCTTTGATTATTGCCGGATTTAGAAGATTGATAAGTGAGTTGGTTACTGAAATAGACTTAGTCCTTTGCTTTTTCAGGTGACGATCCAGCGGAGTTGAAAGTAAAAGTTTTTACATCAGGTGAAATGACTCAAGATAGTGGACTATGTCTTGGAATTCACCTATGTATACCATATCGATTGTAGGAGAAAGGATAATAAAGGAACTGAGTAAATAGGAGTCGTTTAATTTGTCTCAAATATACAAATTTGTGGTAGTCAATTTGTATAACATCTTAATTATGAGAGTATTCAAAACTGGGCTAGGTTCCCCGAGATTTCTTCGTTAACAAAATATTGTGTGTTGTGTGATTTACTTTATTTCCACATTACAGTAAAACATCTATAAAATAATAGGCTCAAGACCACCCAAATCCTATTATTTTAAAGAGATATTACTTAACCGGTAAAATAATAATTTATTATTTTATACATGTAATAGTAATATATTAATTTAAAGAATAATTCTTAATTTAAAAAATTTCTTTGCATAAAACAAGAATTTCCATATCAAAAAAATAAAAATAAAGTATCTTAGGATAAATACCGAAATAGATTTTTAAAAATGTGGAAAATATAGAAAAAAATAGAAAACACGAAAATATTTTTAGAACGACACTTATTTTTAAAGTAATAAATCTTAATAATTTCCTTGAAAAAATATTTTTATACGGAAAATTTTTGTACTTAACATACAATTTACAATTCAATTTAATCACAAACAAACCAATATTGAATCATATTTTGAGAAATTTGATGTGTATGAGAATTATTTTTTATTTTCTAATGGATATTATTATTTTATATAACATTTGGGACCTATTAATGCTTAAGCGGAACTTTTGAAATGTATTATATTATAATTTTATTGTATTTATTATTTTAGCACTAAAGGCCCGAGTCAGGACTGGAAAATTTTATTATTTTAGCGATATTATATTATCGAGTATTATTTTAAAAAAGTTTTACTGTATATTGTTTAACTTTATAATTAAAGTAAATACATTTGTAAGTGAATCCCCTTGGTACGATCCCATAGTTAATCACAAACTTTGATTATATACCGAGTTACATCTTGTTGAAGTAATTCTTTACCCATTATTGTTTTGGTAGAATCACACTAGGTGTATCTATATAGGTTGATACAAAAATATTGTGGTATGCTTGGTACCCTCTCCATTTCAGGTATGTTATCTTTCGTCTTGATAATCTCTTAAGGTGTAGTTTATTATGATACCTATTCAAAATTTCTCAATTTATGACAAAAGGGGGAGAATTATTTAGTAGAAATCTACTAATGCATATGGCTTTACTAAGCTTTGTATAACGGGGAGTGAATTACATGGGCGGAGGTAAACCTCAAATATAGCAAAAAGAGACAAGTAAAAACTAAGGGGGATAACATATCACCATAGTATTGCTTTAAAGTTTTGGTACAATGGACTTTGAAGTATGTCAAAATACTATGCACCCGCGAGTGGGCTTCAAGAACTTGAAGAACGAAGAATCCAAGAGTATTTTAAGAAGCATTATGGAGAGTGAGCTGATAGTTGATTTGTTTATAAATCCATATGTGATTGATAGGTTTGTCATTAAAACTGTGAAAGTGGAAGATTGTTAGAGCATCGCTCGGTCAAACTCATAAGTTTTGGTATGTCAAGCTTGTTGTCAAATTTAGTTGATCAAAACCACATCTTGATTAGTTTATTAAGGTCAGTCTCAAACTTGGAATAAAGTGAAAAAGCGAGGGTACCCAAATATACCTCAAGCTAAACTTTTCATATATAAGTCCTTTCTCCGAAAGTGATTCTCTATGGACTGAGTCGAGACAATGAAACTAATCGGTTCACACTTCGTGTAATCGTCTATGGATACGAGATCGATACAATACAACAACGAAGTTTACTTGATAAAAAGTTTCGGACTTAACCAAATACAGTAGGATTGTTTATCAAGTAAATAGGAATTAACGTTTGTGTAATTTACTTTAATTATAATAAAACAATTATAATGTGGAAAATAAAAGTAAATGACACAACAAGATTTTGTTAACGAGGAAAGCGCAAATGCAGAAAAACCCCGGGACCTTATCCAGAATTGAATACTCTCAGGATTAAGCCGCTACACAAAATTAAACCAACTTCGTATAGTTGAGACCAAGCAACTAAACCTATAGTTCACCTAGTTCCGTCTGTACTCCCACGCCTCCAACTTATGAATAAGTCACGTACTTGGAACAATTCCATTGGTTTGTATTCCAAACAGTAAAGGAACAACAAATCTGTTTGGTATCAACTCTCTTCAACCAAGTGATGTGAGTTCGACAAAGGCTCTTCTGTTTATCTCAATAAACTCCTTCGTCGGGTTCTTAGATCTATCTTATGTTCAAATACCAAAGGTGATTGTTAAGATTTTGCAATCAATACTTTTAATCACAAAGAATTGTATTGATGTCGATCTACAAAACTAATCAATTCAATCTACCACAAGGATAAACCGATTATAGTTGGATCCTCTTATACCGAAACAAGTATTGTGCGCACCAAAGATTATGAACCCCAAATCAGAAATCTTCAATATCTTATTTGTCTTCAAATCTTCTTAGATCTTCAATAAACACCTGCACACAACAACTTGAATATCTTGTGATCAATCACGCACAGAACGGAGTCTGTTAACAATGGATTATCACAAGATCTTCTTTACAACTAAACACAGTCTAAAGATCCCTATCGAAACTTCGATCTAGTTTGAGTGAATCTTATATCAGAAGAGAAGATTCTCAAGCATAAACAAACTAGGTGCAATAAAAGTTCAATCACCGTTAGTCAATCAAATCAATCGAAAACACAAGATAAACCGCAATTATCTAGTTTCCCACCAACGGTACTAATAGAGCTTCTCAATCCCAAAGAAGACTTTAAACTGAGCGTCCGTAAGAGATTTCGCCTAATTAGGTTACTCTCCTTTTCGAATAGGAGGCTACACCAGTAACAATACCACCGAGGAAGTTTGCTGTCACGAAGGATTAGTTTGCTATAAATGGAAACTTCAAGTATTTATAGACAAGGAAGTTTGCACACCAAGGAATTTCCGAAACCGAAAATATTCTCAAGATATGCAATATATTCCAAATTCGGTTTCCATAATTCCTGGAAATGCTATGTCCAAAATATTGACCGAAAATCTCTTTGGAAAATCTTGAACTAGTAAATGCACATTACTAATTCTCATTTTCCTAAAATAAAATTAACAACCTTAAATAAAAGATTCTTAACTTATTTACATTTCGATCCTGGGATTTTCTTCCTTTAGTTATTAAGGAATAACTTTGAACAATTAAAGATAACGTTGCGGCACATGTTCAAAGTATGTCGACATCCTTACTTTGTAAGTCCTGTTTCATACTTACAACCTTGAAACCGATTTTCCACACTTCCAAACAAGTTTAGAATTGGTTCATATGACTTTGAAGAACTATGTGATTGATCAAGAACACTCAATCACAAATCATGGGTTTAATGGTTCTACCAAAACAAGTTTCGGTTCTACCTCCATGTGAGTACTGTGCATAGTCACACTAGTTTTCCAAAATTCGGTTGACTAGGTACTAGGATCGGTTCCCCACATATATATGGTATCTGATAGGTGTCTAAAACACCTTGATATTTATTTATTGTTTATGCTTTTTTTGTGAAGTTTTCTTGTAAATTATGTATTTTATGTTTAATTTTGAGTTTTAGGTACTTTGGAGCAAAAGAAAAAAAAACGTCGCTAAAGTGTCATTTCATGTGCAACTGTTGTTGGAGGCGAATTATTTCTCATTACATACTTTTATTTCTTCATTTCTATCTGAAAAGCATGCAGCTTTGGTGACGCAAGTTATGTCTGAAAAGCATGGCAACTTTAATGACGAAGAACAATTGAAGGAAAGAAGTGGATCTGAGAGGTAAGAGACGGCTGCTGGTAGAATAATTCGAAAAGTGGTGTTTGAACCTCCGAAGGAGTTACTAAAGGCAACCGGGGGATTTTTTGCTATTCACAGCCCACGATTACTCCTTATACCCCACAAATTGTTATTCGCATCCCAAAGATTGCTAAATACACCCCAAATGTTGAAGGAACCCCCGGACTGGATAAGGGGTAGTCATCTTCAACCTTTTCAATTTGAAATTTTGGTGGGAAAATTGGGTTTTTATGCAACATGATTAAGGTTGAAGATTTGAAGGTGTTTTACTGAGATTCAAACGCTGAAACTTTGTGTGTTTGCTCCATTGAGCTTAACAGGTATGGTAGTGGTCTTTGATTCAGTTAGAATTGGCTAGATAATCGGAATGTCACGAAAATAGAGTTCTCAGTTTTGGCGGGAAAAATCATTCAACTGGCAGAATTTAGAGTTCGAATTTTGGGAAAGATTTACAAAGATTTAATCGCTGGAATGTGTTGGATTGGACTCTAATTAACTAAACAGGCTTGGTATATTTGATAGAATCTGTGAAGTTGGGTTGTATCTTCGAGTTTTATCAAGATAGAGGTTGGAAGAATCAGTTCATCTGCGAACCTCCCTGATGTAGATTTGGACGAGATCTTTTCATGGATTTTCATTGGACCAAGTTAATTTGGTTATGTCTTATCGAAACAGAGTGGCTAAGGGTTTTGGAATCATAAAATAAGGAAGTTTCGAGGAAACAGGGAGGTGGAAACATTATCGGGTTTTACCAGGAAGTTTTGGTTGAATAAAAGGTAGTTATGCAGAAATAAGGGATAAATATCCTCTGTTCGATTCTATGGAAGGTTAGGGAATATATTCGACAACTCATGGACGCGAAAAGAGGAAAGAAAACAGAATTATTTTCGTGACTTAGACGTGAAGAAAAAGAAAGATATTTTGAAGATTTCCAAGAGATTTAAGGGGTTGTGGTGTATATAAGGTGTTGGTCAGAGTTCCAAAAGGGTTACGGATACTTTGGAGAAGAAATATAGAGCTAGGAATCCAGAAAAGAGAAGTTACAAAAATTCTACATGCTGCTGCAAAACTCAAGAACACGAAGAACATAGTCTGTCAGAAACCGTTGCATAATCAGTCTTATATTCAATCACAGAAGAACAATATCGTACACTGTTTTAGTTGCAGTAGCTCTTCCGGCAACAGAACTATTGCAACACTCTTGTGGCTGAATACCTTTAGCGACTACAATCGTTGTAAGCATAATTTTATATCTTTTTGAATACAATGATTAATGAAATTTTCTCCACTTCTCGATTCATAAGTAGCTAAATTTCTTTTCTAGGGTTTTTGAAGAAGCTATTTTCAATGAGTGAATTTTAGTAATTATTTTCTTTGACAAAAATACTCCAATATTGTGCTTTTTAAATTGTTAAAATTTTTCTCTTCTTTACATGCTTTGTGAAAATTGTTTTGGGTAGTTTAGATACCGTTCTTTTATAAGCGAAGGAAAATTAGGCCTTAGAATAGCGACGAGAGTCATAAAAAGAGCTTCTAACATTATATTTTCAAAAGCATGAGATTGGGTTCGAAACTGTTTTTAGTAAAATAGGAGTATTTTGTCAAAGAAATTGTTATTGAGTTTACAAATATTGGAAGTAGTGAAATCCAAAACCCTAGAATCATCTCTCCTTGATAAACCAAAAATCAATTTTAATTAGTTTGTCTTAGTATTTTCTTTTATTAATCAAAAACCAGGCCTTCATAAAAGTCCGAGCAACGAATCTTTCTTACCACTTGTAAAAAGTACATCAGTTTTTAGCGCCGCTGCCGGGGACTTGCCTTTAGGTTAGGTTTTAGATTTTTATTTTTATTTTATTTTTAGTTTAGTTTTTGTTTTATTTTATTTTATTTTCTTTGATTTTACTTGGGTGTTTTTCTTGTTTTTATTGTGCAGGTAATATTCTATATTTATTGTGCTACCAAAAGAGGTAAGTAACAAAACCCAAATTTTATTGTTTTTTAGGTTTTATTTCCTTTTTGTGTATATCTATTTTATTTTATTTTTAAAAAAAAAACACGTTGCACACACCATATTGCATCATCAAAATTACCGAATTTAGGAAACCTGTGGAAAAATACGCTGAACCCGCACATTGGGCCTTATGGGAGTTATCAGTCGAAATTCCACAAGCCTCAACCTCGTACCTTTAGGTATATTTTGCTGAGGTAAACCAAGCTTACCTAATTTAGTAAACCATGCATTTGCATGTGTACGATTTTCTTGCTTCACTAGTATTCTTGCTTGTGTATGCGACGTTGGAAACGGGTAGGAGATAGACTTGAGAAAAACGACCTTTTTAATTTGAGTCCGACCCGTTACACGGGTCTAGGTAATACTTCTATTTTTGCCGAAATGGTTAATGAAAAGGATGAAGATGTCCCACCAACCAAAACTCTTAGGGACCGTTTGAACCCGTCTAGAGTGACACGTGAACCTGGGTTGTTTTACCGGCCACTACCGTTAAGTTTGATTTTAAACCTGGGACATTTAGCATGCTTCGAAATTTAGGGGAATAGAGAATGAAAACCCGTATACCCACGTAAGAGACTTTGAAATGATCTGTGACACAATGAATTATCCGAACGTCACAAAAGATGTGCTTAGGTTGCGTTTGTTTTCTTTTTCCCTAGAAGAGAGAGCCAATGAGTGGTACCATTTGATTCCCTCTAAAACAATCACCACCTGGGATGGCCTTGTAGAGGCCTTTGTTAAGAAGTTTTATCCACACCATAAGACTGTTGCTGTTCGACAGTCTATCCAAACCTTTAAGCAGAAAATAGGTGAGAGCTTACGTGATTACATAGAAAAGTTTAATGAATTGTTATACCAATGCCCGCACCATGGCTTTGAGAATAGTAAAACTCGAATGCAGGTAGAAACAATGAGTGGTGGAGAATTTACCCATCAAGGCCCAGATGAATGTTTTGACGAGTTCATCGAGTTAGCTGAAAAGACTCGTCAATGGGATTCAATGAGGGAGCCCTAAATAACTAGGAACCCTATCCATAAGGTCAATAGAGTTGATAATGAGTCAGATATCCTTAGGCGTATAGAGGCCTTAGAGTTGAACCAAAGTTCTACCCAAGCTATGAGCTGTAACAGTGAGCCCAGAACCTATCCATGTACCATTTTTGGTGACCAAAGTCATACTGGACCTCAGTGCCCCCTGTTTTACCCTAGTAAAACAACCCGTGACCAGTTTAGTGTCCTACATGGTGGTATGAACTCTAAATATGAGGGTCGACCCAAGTTTGATCCCTATTCTAATACCTATAACCCAGGTTGGAGACATAACCCTAACCCAGGTTGGAGACCCAAGTTCCCATCAAGGTAGCCCGTTAACCCATCACCAGGCTTTCCTAGGAACCAACCTCAAGTCCAAGAACCGAGCCCAGTTGAACAAAAGGTGTCATCTCTAGAGGAAACTCTAAGACTCTTTATTGAAGGTAGTGCCCGAAATAATGCCGAGACTACCCAAAATTTTAAACTTTTAGGACAGAGGTTCGATGAAGTTCAACGTTACAAAAAAAATAGTGAACGGGCTATTACCAACATGAGACTCTGATAAGTCAACTGTCAGATAGGTTAAATGATAGGGAAAACGGGAAATTTCCTAGCCAATCGACTCCAAATCCGAAAGGAGTTAACCAGTTTAATGGGTCAGGTAGTTCTAACCACAATGAACATGTGAAAGCAGTTACCACCCTTAGGAGTGGTAAAACTCTAGAGAACTCGGTAGAACCACCTAAGGACAAAAGTCCAGCTGAAAAAGAGAGTGAGGTTGACCAAACTTCGTCTAAAGACCTTAATGGGCCTGAGAGTGCTAAGAGTCCAAGTGAGGAAGATATCCCTGAGAGAGTGTACATACCACCCGTACCATTTGCTCATAGACTCGCTAAGAAAAAGCCTAGTACATATGCTATAATCCTAGACATCTTTAAGCAAGTTAAGATCAACCTGCCTTTATTAGATGCAATAAAACATGTACCGGCTATGGCCAAGTTCCTAAAAGAGATGTGCATTGTCAAGAGAGACGCGGGTGTCCATAAAAAGGAATTTCTGACCCAACAAGTTAGTTCCATAATCTCACAAAAGTACCCAGTCAAATTTAAAGATCCCGGTTGTCCTACTGTCACATGTGTTATAGGTAGCCAGAAGATATAGAATGCTCTTTTAGATGTTGGGGATAGTGTGAATCTTTTACCATTCTCGGTATATGAACAACTTGGACTAGGGGAGATGAAACCAACTAGGATAACACTACAGTTAGCCGATAGGTCAGTCAAAATCCCACGTGGAATTATTGAAGACGTTTTGGTTTAGGTAGAAAACTTTATTTATCTAGTTGACTTTGTGATTTTAGACACTCAACCTGTCTCTAGTCAAGATATCAATATCCCAATCATCCTAGGTCGTCCGTTTCTAGCCACTGCAAATGCAGTCATACATTGTCAAACTGGCCTAGTAGAATTTTGCTTTGGGAATCAGAAAATCTCAGTGAACGTTTTTAAGGCATTACAAGCCCCACCGGACCCTGAACACTATGAGTCTATATCATGATTGACTCTCTAGTCGAGAATACCTTTACCACTAATAGCGATCCTTTAGAGGCCTGCTTGTCCCACTTTGGAGTCTACTATAATGAGGATAGTCATTTTTAAGAAGTTAATGCGTTGTTAGACTCTGCGCAAGTAATGAATTATGGAAAATGGCAGCGTAAACCAGAACCTCTTCCGCCGATCATAGATAAACCCCTCCATCATCAGTTAAAGCACTCACCCTTGAATTAAAGCCGCTACCAGATACACTGAAATATGTATTTCTTGGTAATGAGAATACTCTTCCTGCCATAATTGCCTCTGACTTAGAGGCCTATCACGAAAGTAGACTAGTTAGTGTTCTCCAAGAGCACAAGACCGCAATAGGGTGGGCTATAGCATATTTGAAAGGAATTAGTCCCGCTGATTGTATGCACCACATATACCTAGAAGAAGGTGCCAAAACCTCAAGAGAAATGCAGATTTATTTAAATCCTAATATGAAGGAAGTTATTCGCACTGAGGTGATCAAATTATTAGATGCGGGTATCATATACCCCATCTCTGATAGTAAATGGGTCAGTCCTGTCCAGGTTGTCCCAAAGAAGTCTGGGATTACTGTAGTTGCGAATGAGAATAATGAATTGATCCCTACCCGTGTTATTATCGGGTGGAGAGTTTGTATAGACTACCGTAAGCTGAACTCAGCAACTAGGAAAGATCACTTTCCTCTACCATTCATCGACCAAATATTAGAAAGATTAGCTGGCCACATCCATTATTGTTTCCTAGATGGATATTATGGTTATAACCAAATCCCTATAGCACCGGAGGACCAAGAGAAAACAACCTTCACATGTCCATTTGGTACTTTGCTATTGGGTTGTGTAATGCACCCGAAACATTCCGACGTTGCATGCTAAGTATCTTCTTGGACATGGTTGAGCAATTTCTCGAGGTCTTTATGGACGATTTTTCGGTTTTTGGATCCTCTTTCGATGAATGCTTGCACCACCTTACACTAGTTCTAGAACCTTGTAAAGAAAATAACTTGGTCCTTAATTGGGAAAAGTGTCATTTTATGGTTAAATCTAGAATAGTGTTAGGACATGTGGTGTCCTCTAAGGGAACATAAGTTGATAAAGCTAAGGTTGAACTAATTTCAAAATTAAGACCCACTAGTGGAAAACAGAAGTTCCGCGACCGTCAGAACAAGTCATATATACGTATTATACGACTACTTCCAACCGTCTCTGTTGGGGTCTCTGATAAAGCGTCGCTGTCTCGTACGACCTTAAGCCGTGGGTCTCAAAATAACGACGTATTTTAAGGGTAACGAGGTACAGACCCTTAACCGTGGGTCTCAGATTTAAATTATAATATAAAAAAAATATAGATTCAGATTTGCTGAAACGCCTGAATGGATAAATCTGAAAAATCTGACTGCATCAAAGTCAAGTCAAGTCAAGTCAAATTGAACTCAAGTCCAAGTCAAAGTCAAATCAAATGGAAGTCAAAGTCACAACAAAGTCAAGTCGAAGTCAAACTGAAATTCAAATTTAACTCAAATTTAAACTCCAATTGAGAATTCAACTTCCATTCTTTCATTCATTGGGTTTAAATTACACATAAGAATGAAATTCTTAGTTCAGAACAACACATGTCCAAGCTAGCTAGTAAGTTCTAACGACATGCTCAACTAATAGACGACGTTCCGACAATGTGTGATAGGCAAGAATCGAAATTTTAAAGATGCATAGCTAATTCCAAACCAAAAGAAACATATAAAACATGCCTTGAGAATACCATGCCTCTCACTATGGTGTAAGCTCCAAAGTAACCAGGATATCAATAGAACCTACATATCAAAACACAATAATTCAGAAGGGATAGATAACAGTCCTGAATAATACAAGCTGCAAAGATGAACAGTCCTGAATAATACGTACAGGCTGCAAAGATGAAAAAATTACTCTCAAAGAAGCACATGACATCTTACTCTGCAGTTGAGAAAACAACCTCGCAACCCTTGTCACCATTTTCCATGACGAATCTCAGTACATCATAGAAAAATAGTAATAATGAGTAATATTCTTGGAAAATAAATTTCATTCTAAGAACCCTAACAATGGACAGTGGAGTAACCTGAGAAATACGTCAAACAAAAGAAGAACTATATATCCATTCTTTCCTTTACCCAAAAGTATGTGTTATAATCTAAATAACCAGCACACTACTCAAAGCTATAGCAAAAAAGAGTTAAAACTTGCATTACCATTCTAATGATACTTTCATGATTAACATGAAACAAAAACGTCAAAATAAAACATGTACAATGTAAGTAAGTCAAGGTTTTAGAACTAAACTTCCATAGTAATCACCATGGAAGATTTGGATCAATGGATGGTCCTATGTATTAGAAAGCAACATTACCAGATGAGCTACAAGACAAGGTATGTCCAAATGAGCTACATGACAGTTGTAGGAATTACGAATAATAATAAAAAAACCTCGAAAATGTTAGGCAGTCAGTTTATTAACTGGTTAAGTTAAGTTATGAGGTAAAAGATTATAAGTGAGCTCAATTATTACTATCTACCTTCATATTTCACAGATCAAAAATAACTTGTATACTTTCACTCACAAGCAGCATATATACCTGCATAAGGTCTTATTAATTCAAACCAGATGGGAGTATAATTAAAGTAAAGGAAGATTATCTTTTAAATAAGCCACATGTTATAGTTTAATCATCTCAGCTCTATAGTTGTGGATCATACCCAAGGGAGCAGCACAAGCATTTCCAATATTCCCACCTCCTTGTATTTTTCTTGATGTTAACTGCACAATTCAGGTGCAAGGTTCTGATAAGAAGACAAAAATGAAAGTAACTCTGTAATTTGCAATTCTTGGAACATGGTGACATCAATATTTTGGTACGAGTCTTAGCTTTTCCCCTGTCACTAATTTTTCTGCAGACTAACCAAGATTACTTATTTGGTGTATGACTAAAATATTTTAGTAAATCTGAGGTTAAAGATCTCCAGTTTGAACTAAAAACTGGGTTGACATATAATAAACAGTTGACCTCCAATATGAGCTCAATTTTCTGGACAGTTACTGTGCAGCAAATAAACAGTCGACACAATGAGAAAAGACAAGAATCCATTTCAACATTATTTTGCAAAACATAATTGGCTTATACGCATAAATTAGGACTGTCCAAGTTAGAAAGATCAGTCACCTTTCTTTCTCATGGGTAAAACTTCTATGAGATTTTCAAAAAATCTATGCATTGATAGTCACATTTATCAAAAATAAATATGACTATCAGTGAGCTCATTTATTACTATCTACCTTCATATTTCACAGATCAAAAATAACTTGTATACTTTCACTCACAAGCAGCATATATACCAGCATAAGGTCTTATTAATTCAAACCAGATGGGAGGATAATTAAAGTAAAGGAAGATTATCTTTTAAATAAGCCACATGTTATAGTTTAATCATCTCAGCTCTATAGTTATGGATCATACCCAAGGGAGCAGCACAAGCATTTCCAATATTCCCACCTCCTTGTATTCTTCTTGATGTTAACTGCACAATTCAGGTGCAAGGTTCTGATAAGAAGACAAAAACGAAAGTAACTCTGTAATTTGCAATTCTTGGAACATGGTGACATCAGTATTTTGGTACGAGTCTTAGCTTTTCCCCTGTCACTAATTTTTCTGCAGACTAACCAAGATTACTTATTTGGTGTATGACTAAAATATTTTAGTAAATCTGAGGTTAAAGACCTCCAGTTTGAACTAAAAACTGGGTTGACATATAATAAACAGTTGACCTCCAATATGAGCTCAATTTTCAGGCCAGTTACTGTGCAGCAAATAAACAGTCGACACAATGAGAAAAGACAAGAATCCATTTCAACATTATTTTTCAAAACATAATTGGCTTATACGCATAAATTAGGACTGTCCAAGTTAGAAAGATCAGTCACCTTTCTTTCTCATGGGTAAAACTTCTATGAGATTTTCAAAAAATCAATGCATTGATAGTCACATTGCTGATGCCTTTCCTGTCATGGATCAAGTTCTTCCTTGCCTATTTGCTGCATTGCCAAAATCAAAACCATTACAAAACCCCAATTCACATATAACAACATCTAAGCCGAAACTCGCAAGTTCGACAAACGAAATTTTGCCTGAATAGAATGAATGAGGAAGCATGCCTATTTGGTTTATCAGGGTCTACTGAAATGGTTTCACCCTTAAGATTCTTTTTCTTCTGTTGGTTCACTTTCGTTTTCTGCAATTACACACTGCATTAGACTCCAATTCCACAACAATTCACAAATTTCGTCGAATGGATGAACAAACAATCCTTGATTATGTTTTCAGTTTTCTCATTCTTCTTAAGCATCAGTAAAGCTTCATGCTTATGAATGTTGTCAATGGACTTTTCGGCTTCAATTGATCCCGCTCCTTCCTACAAATCTTACAAACAACAAGAGTTAAAAACAATTCAACTTGATATCGAAAATTCTAGCAAAATGCGTAATCAAGTGTTCACATTGCTTACTTATTTTTCTTGCCATCCTTGGCTTATGCTGAACCTTTTTGCTTGAACTGCAAGTACTGTTCAAGCAATTCCATTGCAGTTTTCTGCTTCTGATCCTCTTCGAGTAGCTTCATAGCCTCGTTCTCGCGCTTTTCTTTGCCAACAATCTGCAAGTAAGCTTCTCTATCAGATTTTTTCTCTTCATATAGTTTTTTATCTTCTTCAGTTACATTCTTCCATTTGGATCCTAAAATGTTTGAAACTTCTTTGAATTCTGCATCTGGGTTCTCTTTTTTAACCTCAGCCCATTGATCTTTGGACCATAAAACATAAGATGATGATGGTTTCTTCATCTCTGGGTTCTTCTGCTTCTTTCTCTCTGAGAGATTGAACCAGTGGAAGACTCCGCACCTACAAAAAAATATCCCCAAATCAAAATTAAACCCAGATTCAGAAATCTAAGATCAAGAAATTGAAACCCTTAATCCAGAGTTTATCAATTAGCCAAACCCTAAATCTAGAAGAAATCAAATATCAAACTCAAAACTCAAAACTCAAACCCTAAATCAAAACTTCTATTTCAACAATTCATGATCAATAAACGAAAACCCTTTATCTAAAAATCAAAACCCCTAATCAGAAACTCTGATTCAGCAAATCAAGATCAAGATATGGAAACCCGTTATCAAAAATTTATGAACCCTAAATTTAAAAACCAGAGATGAAGAAAGCTATACCACAGTAGGATTAAATTCCTTCAACTTCTGCAATTTCGTCAACTCAATTTAAGTTTCAGCTGTTCTTTCCCTTTAATCTCCAACTCCTCTTCTTTCAATTTCAACATCTCGTCACGATCTTTCTAGCTTCAGTTTTCTCCTTAACCGCAAAGATGAAAAGAAGAAAATGCTTCAAGAACAATAGATGGATTTCTTCTTGACGGGGAAATGGGCTATGTTAAAGAGCAACGATTTAATTGATTTCTTTTGAGGGTTTTTTCAGTCTCGATTTGGTGGTTAGGATGAAGAAGATGGATAAGATCGCATGAGGAGGAGACCGAGAGAGAGAAGAATAAAGAGAAACTAAGATGAGAAATAGGAGAGAGAAAAATATATTTATACGCTCTATCAAATAATAAAAAATTATTACACCTAAATCGGTTTCCATGGGTCGCGGGATCGGCAGCAATTTTAGGGCAAAATAGTAATTATTCAGAGACGGCTACTAGTCATCTCGGAATTTCTCTGTGTTTTTATTATATCAGAGACGGATATCTTTGGTCAACGGTCCAACTACTGTTATTGAGGGTCTCTGATGTGGGTCATAGAAACCCCATTTTCCACTAGTGACCACCTAAGATTGTAACAGATGTTAGATCTTTCCTTGGCCATGCTGGATTTTATCGTCGTTTCATCAAAGATTTTAACGAGATTGCTTTACCCCTGTCGAACCTACTTGCTAAAGATATTTCCTTTGTATTTGATGAAGCTTGTGTTGCGGATTTTGAGAAGCTAAAATCATTGTTGACTTCTGCCCCTATCATCCAACCACCCGATTGGGACCTCCCATTTGAACTCATGTGTGATGCATATGCGGTTGGTGTCGTCCTTGACCAACGATGTGATAAAACACCTAGTGTGATTTATTATGCTAGTAGGACCCTAAACGATGCCCAGTTGAACAACACAACCACTGAGAAAGAAATGTTATCCATCGTTTTTGCTTTGGAGAAATTTATATCATATCTCCTAGGGTCTAAGGTCATTGTCTATTCTGATCATGCCGCACTCAAATATCTCCTTTCAAAGAAGGACTCTAAACCACGGCTGATTAGATGGGTATTGTTGTTCCAAGAATTTAATCTAGATATTCGTGATAAGAAAGGGTCTGAAAATGTAGTAGCTGATCATTTATCCCGTATCCTTGATGAGACTAGAGATGATGAGAGACCGATCCATGACATGTTCCCTGATAAACAGTTATTTTCCATCTCCGTGTTACCCTGGTTTGCAGACATTATCAATTATTTAGTAACTAGTCAAATACCCGACCATTGGTCTAAACAGGATAAAGCTAAATTCTTGTCTGAGGTTAAATACTTTTTCTGAGCTAAACAAGGTATAACAAATACTTCATCTCCTCGAAATAAGTTACCCAGTCCTGCAGAGGATTGGAACAACTACAGTTTGTAATATTGTATTGATGATTCTTGTTTATCCCTCTTAGACAAAAATCATAATCTTAAAGAGGGTTGTGATAAATTATTTCTGTTATTGTTTTAGCCTAGAACTGTTTTTGTTTTCAAACGGCTTTCTACTTAAGACCGATTCTGAGGATAATCCTTTTAGGGTTTTGGTCAAAGGTTATTTTGGATATTTATCTCTTATCCTCAGTTCCTCTTAAAATGAAGTTTTTCTCCTTTGCATAAAAATTTCATCTATCTCTTCTATCATGTCCTCTTCAAGTCTTTCAAGCAAAGTAATTGATGTTTGGATTGTTCTCTTTCCATCTAAGAAGATACGATTTGATTCTTCTGATAATGTGATGAGCCCTGACATTCACGGCTCTTCTCTGGACGGGAACATCTCTGGTTCTCATTTTGATAAGCTCTGTTTAACCATGAATCTCGTTTTGGAACAAGTTCGTGCCCTAAAAAGTGAACTTGAAACCTCTTCCAAGAAACTTGAAGAAAAGATGGATCATCTGGAGTCTAGAATTGATCTGATCGAAGATGAGCTTGATGAATACAGAGAATATGAGAAGGGTATTCAAAGTAAGGGAAATGCTTTATAGGAGTTTATTGCCTAGTAAATCTTATATTTTCTTGTTTTGTTTAAAAGAATAACTAGAGTTTGGAATAGCCATTATTGTGATTACACATAGCTATGTCGAACGTTTTCATCTTCATGTTTTTTATATTTATTGGTTTAAATTCTATATTTTTTTATTTTTGTTTGATGCTAATTCTAAAATTGTTTGGAAGATGATTTTTGCAGTATTAATCTTTATGGTTTTATATATTGCAATTTATTATGGGATATGTGTGTTTACGTCCGTAAACTGTGTTTGTCCCATACCATGTCAAAATTTAAGTCCTTTATATGTCGATATGCATGTGTTGATAAAAGAAGGAATGAACTTTTGACAATACAAAAGTTAAGCCTATTATGTCAATTATTGATGGAAGATAGGTTAAAATCTTTTGTTTATAAGGATTATGTCTATTGTATGTCGTTGTGCAAATGGTGATGGAAAATAGAATGAATCCTTGCTTATTCCACCGTATTTGGTCGACCTCCAGTATACAATTTTTGTACATATACTGTGTTGTTCCATAAGGTGTCTTATGTTGAGCACAATCGACTGAGTTATTCATTCGCTTATGATTAGCTTAGTTGTTGCTCCTTGAGGTACTTTATGTCGAGCATGATCAACTAAATAAATCATCCTCGTTTGGTTATTTGGTTGTTGCTCCGTAAGTTCTCTTATGTCGATCATGACCAATTAAATTGATTACTTTTTGTGATTAATTTGTTTGTGTATTCCGGTTAGATTAATTATGGGTTCTCTTGTGATTAATCTAATTGAGTATTTTTGAGTCTCCATAAGTTCACTTATGTTGAGTCCGATTAAATTAATCATGGTTTCTCTTATGGTTAATTTAATTGAGTATATTGGATTCAAATGCATACTTGTATGTGATTTGTTATGTCCAAAGAAATCCTTCTTTTCTTTTGAAATTAAGGTCACTCTTGTTGTTCTTTCGGGAATGACATATTATGGGGGAGAGTTCTTAATTGAACTTGTGCTTAATCGCCAAATCTTTATGGGGAGTGCAGCTGTGGAATATTATAGGGGTTATCTTGTATCTTTATAAACTCCTTGATGAATGCATTTAGCTTCAGCTATATGATTGCATGCTTTTTTTTTTGTCATGAAATGTCTCTTTTGGAAATTTCATTAGGATACCGTTTTCGTATCTTTGCCAATTTTATTGACAAAAAGGGGGAGAATTAATATGTAGTTCATACTACAAATACATATGGTTTTCGGATCATTATGTAAGGGACAGGAGTGGTTTCCATGTGAGATGGAGTATTGATTAAGGGGGAGTGATACTTATCACCATAGTATTGTTGTCGAAATTGTGATACAATTGAACCTTGATACTATATAATGATACTATGACACTGTATAACAATGATTGAGAATTATGTTTTCTCATTGTTATAGCTACGGATTTTCAACAACGATGATGCTGAACTTACAACCTTTGGGATCATTGGAGTACTTGGAAGTGACGAAGATTTCGAGTAATGTTGAAGATTAGGCATGTGGGAATAGGAGCTACAAAAGTTAATTCATTTATTTTTTTTATTTCATATGTATTGATAGTTTTGTCACTAAAATTGACAAAGGGGGAGATTGTTAGAGCATTGCTCGGTCGAACTCGCATGTGTTGCTATCTCAAGCATGTTTGTCAATGTTAGTGATCAAAACTATAAGTATTGATTTATAATCTACTATAGCTAAGTCTCAGACTAGGATAGAAAGTGTAGTTGAGCTCAAGAACTCCATGGAAATCATCATACAAGACGAACAACTACTCAAGGAACTGGTGGAACTTCATCGACTAAAAGGTATGTGGAGACTTGAACTTATCTATCACTCAAAAGTACGTTATCTCCTATTTTGAGACAAAAGTCGTTTTGCTATATAGACTTTGATTATACACATTTTCTATTTCGAGCCGAGATTATCTCGCCTATCTATTTCTCGAAATATGTGTTGGTAAGATTTTGCTTTGGCCAAGTTCATCTTTACCTAGTGACGAAAGTCATGTTATGTTTCAAACACTTTGAAAATTGCTTACTTTGACGAAAAATAGTTTGTGAATAACAACTATATAATAACATCCTCTAAGAATGTTTCAATGATTGAAATGAGAGTTTAGTTTATATAACCAATGATGGATATAAGCATTGTGTGGTAACACATATATGTATAAGTCATTTTTCCTTGAACCGAAGTTTGCGAACTTTGTTAATCAAGAGAACCGAAACAAGAGCTGTGAACTCAGTCCGCGAACTGGCGGAAGTTCTCAACCCGAGAATAACTGCTGGAGTTTGAGAACTCCTTCCGGGGACTTAAGTCCGAACTAAGTCTGCGAACTTAAGTTGGTTATATCTAAAGACAATTTTTTGTGAACTTATATTTATATTAACTAAGGAATGCAAAATGCAAACCGTGGATATAAAGTTCATGAACCGATTCGAGTGAATCAAATCGTTTTTGCTTCGACTGTGTCTTGTGTAGTTACATAAGATTTCCTTGCAATTGAACAACTCTCTAACTAGTTCATTTGAGTCATTTGAACTAGTGTTGATGGTGGATTTTCATTTAAGGCTAAAATTGTAAAAAACCAAAAAATTATGCGCTGACATCCTGCAAAGGATAGAGCCACTGATAAGTGCTGAATACTTCTCCACTTTACTAATTCATCCAGGTTGGAGCATGTAGGAACAATCTCTTATACCCTGTGAATTTATAACGTTATCAATTAATACATGACTAGCCTTGTATTTCCTGTTCCGCTGAACTCTCATTATTAGTGTGGCATGACGACTGAGTGTCGCTCTAAGCAGAGTAACATGAATCTCCAAACGTTGATAATGAGGTACGCACGAAATACTCGTACATGCTACATCTCTCGGTGTGTTATACTAGCCCGATTAAACATATTTGAATCTGGACTGTCCATATCAGTCTCAGAAACAATCACGACCACACAAGTCGGCCGCACGATTTAACCATCCTAGACGATCCTCAGAAGGAGCAGGCTATTACATTAATGACCACCAGCAGGCCCACTTATGCGATGGTTGGTCGAATACCTACCATGCCTCCCAAACTACCACCGAACACCAGCCTGAAGTTGGATGTCCAGACTGGTATGGAGCAGCTTGGAGGAATCGTACAAACAAAGGCCGCCTATGGCAGTCTCAAGTTCATCACGTCCGTCCAACTTCACCGGCGTGGTTGGACGGCGTGGATCAGCCCAAAGCCGGTCGAACAAGCGTCGTGGTGTACATCGGCGGACCTTCTTCCTACCTGCATGACCGACTCTTCCTTAACCTGACCAGATTGCAATATACGATTTTCCGAAGTTGTGTCAGCGTGAAGAATTGAGGGTCGCAGTAAATTCCACTAAAAGTCCCAAATTGATCACGACCATCCAATTTCACCGGCATGATTGGACCCATAGCCACCAGGCAGGTATTGGCGCGTTCACCACCGGCCCAACGTGGGCCCCACATGGTCGGCCTCCCCAAAGGAAAAGCGTGGCTTGCCAATTCGTCCAGCCAAAGCAGCGTGGACGTGAAACCCTAATTAGGGTTTGCGGCACATCACATGTATCGAAAATCAGTCTCAACCATCCATCTTCGCAGGTATAGATAAAGGGTGTAGATGTAGATTCAAAGGGCCCAGAGCATGTCAACACAATCACCGTGGGCCCGCCTATATACATGACTAATCGGTCGAGACCAACTATGGTTGGTCGTCTCGATTTTTGCGCCCAAACTAGGCATGGCCGCGCGTTTTCAACTGCAAATCGATCTTGACCACTCAACTTTGCCGGACAAATTGAGTAGCTTAGATCACGTCTTCACGGGACAGTGAGGTACGGACGTGTACACTGGCCTGCCGACTGCACGCCTGACCGATCGGCCAAGACCGTCCATGGTTGGTCGTCTCGAAACGCGCCCCCGAAGTAGGCACGACGTGCGGTCTTCAATTCCTTTGCGGCATGGGATTTCTGTCGCAAATCGATCTCAACCACTCCTCTTTGCCAGACAAATTGAGTGGCTTAGATCGCATCTCCATGGGACAGTGAGGTACAGACACCTACACCAGCATGCCGACTACACGCATGCCCAATCGGCCCTGCCAAAAACGTGTCTCATGCTTGGATTCGACCAAGCTAAAGGTTGGTGTTCGAGCACCTCATAAACCCTAATCCGACGGTCGAAGATGTGGGTCGCAATCCATCTCGTCCGTCCAACTTCACCAGCTTGGACGGACAGCCTAAGACAGGAGTAAGCGACCAGTGAGGCATTACCACGGTCACCGTCCACCACTCTTCCACACAAAGTGATCGGCCAAGTCAGGAATTACCTGTACAGCCTCCAAACGATCACTCGAAGATGGCTGGACGTGATGCTATTTTAAGATGCTTAAATCCGCGACTTACTCCGTTAAGCCTTAAAACAGCGATGCTTCACACATGCTGAATATATTCGATGCATTACCTGCATAAAATACACACGATACTTCACAAGTATCGACTTCCTAAATAACTTAGTTATTTAATCTAGCATCACATTCTACCTTTTGTGGGTCCCACGATCCACACATTCGAGACATCAAACATGTCACAAACTGGGGGATACTTACTGGGGTATTGGTCTGGCGGTTTACAGCGTGTAGCGCACAACGCGCCATCACAAGAACGTGTCAGGAAGACATGGACGGTTCGTGATGATGGGAGAAGTGGGCAAGACTGATCGTGTGACACTAACACACGCAACTCCACTACTCCATCACTCCACTTTCTCCACTTCCCATGAGAGACGTGGGTTAGGCTCAATGACTTGTATAAATAGGTTCTCCTCCCTATTTACAAGACAGAGCAAGACAATAGAAACCAAGTGTTGATACAACCGTATCCAAATACCAGAACTGATAGCTTACATTCTGCAAGCCAGTTCAGCTTTCCGAGACAAGTCATACACATCCAACACCTCCATAATCTCAACACCTTCTTCGCTTCCCTCCCTAAGATCAACCCCATATCCTTCACTTTGTGACCGAAGCAAGTCTGGAACGACCATTTCTTGGTTTAGGCCGGAGTTGTACATATTGATTTCTCGAATCACAAGCACTCCCGTGCAGTGCATTTGTTTAGGGTTTAGATTCATTTCTCATTCACACACCCCAAATTACCAAAACCGGCAGAAACAGTTTTCACTCATAAACAATTGGTGACCACAGTGGGAGGTTAATCTCTCGTTTGTAAAGTCAATTCCTTCAAATCTAATTCAATCTTGTCAATTTCGAAGGGGTAGATCTTAGATTCAATTCAATCATCAATCTGTCTCAAGATGGTAGAACTTAGGTCAGGATCAACAATCAATTCTGATGGATCTAGTGCAGATAACACTCTCGGTGTTGACGTACCTGTCAGTGGAGCTACTGTGGTCAATACGTCTCGTGGAGTCGTCTCTCCTACCACCAACGCCAGCGGAGCAGGAGATGTTCCAGTAAGTGCAACGTCTCCTATCACCAAAGCCAGAGCAGCCGCGAATCCTGGCATCGCCTCAAGTGTAACGCCTCCGGCGATTACCAGAGCAACAACTTTCACTCCTTCATCAGGACGAGGAGCCGGAGGATCAAGAGGAGGACCATCTCCTATTACCATCGCAGACTTGATGGAGAGGCAGGAAGCTCTTGCTAAGACTCAAACGGATATGGATGCAACTCAGAAATAGGTACTCACTTTTCTTAAAACCTTAACTGAACGATTACCACAAAACTCACGACAACCCCTGGAGCCAGAAAGGGATGCCTTCAATACATCTAGAGCAGGCGTTTCCACTCAGACCCACATGAATGAAGAAGCTCGTGTTACACCTGAACACCCAAGGGATATGGACCGGCCATCCAACTTCATTACGCGTGAATACCTGGAATGACTTCTCCAAAACCGAGGCAAAGGAAACATGATGGAGGCGCACCAACATCAGCCGTTGTACCCTCAATATGTGCAACGAATTCCTCTTCCAAGAGGATACACCTCTCCTCAGTTCTCCCTTTACGATGCTATTGGTAACGCTCATGAACACATCTCTCGATTCTTGGAATCCTTGGGAGAGTATGAATACAATCGTGTTCTCCATCTGAAAGAATTCTCGAAATCACTTACACGGAGGGCATACACCTGGTACAATAACATCATGCCTAACAACATATCCAATTGGGACGAGATGGTCAGCGCTTTCTATAAAAATTACTTCTTCGTGTCCGAGCAAATCACCTTTTCAGATCTGGGGAGAGTCTCTCAGCGGAATAACGAACATCCGAACGACTTCGTCAAGAGGTTCAGAACTCAAGCACTAGATTTTCATGATCCGAACATCACTAAACTTCAGTTAGTAGAGATGTTCATCAACGGGATAATACCCATATACCGCGCCTTATTGGAGAATCTGGGCTTTCAGACGTTCTCCGAACTCCATGAAGCTGCCAAGCGTTCAGCCACAACTGCCCCAGGTTGCTAAAGAGAGCCAGGGTTGTTCGAAACGAAGATCCACGTGAGAGTCGAGGAAGAAGGCGTCTCACAAACAAGCAATACAGCACTGGTCCTTCTGTGAGAATAGTAGGCGAATGAGGAAAAAGGAAAGCTACATCAACGGAATGACAACCCAAGCGTGCGGCTTCGGCACACACGACCTCTTCTCAAAAAGGAGCAGGCAAGACTCCTGCATAAGACACTGAAGATGCAGGCTTCTCATTCCCCATGAGTGAAGTAATTGAACTCTTGGAAGCATGGATTCAAGACGATGCTATCAAGTTACCTCCTATCAGACGCCCACCAACTGAGAAAGACATGGCGGACCCCAAGTACTTCCGCTACCATAGGTTTGTCCATAATCCGACCAAATACTGCAACAGGCGGAAACAAATCTTCAGAGAAAAGATAGAGGAAGGAGAACTCCAGCTTGGAAACGAAGGTGTTAATAGATATCCTCTCCCTATCAGGAACTGCATGATTTCCGGGGATTATGTTTGCAAGACTGTACAATCTATGATGGAATGTTTGTGCGAGATTTTATATTTCTCCAAGGTGCGACGTCAGGACATATTTGCATCCCTCAACCGCGTTGTCTCAGGCAGGCGTTTGTATCTGGAAAAGGAAGCGGTCTCGAAACCTCAGTCTTTACTGGAAGATGCAAGCAAGGGAAACTGAGGACTCCTAACCGTCGCTCGTTTGAAGGATGTTGAGTTCGATAGCACATTGATTGATACGGTCTCCGAATTCAACATCATCACTGTCAAGACCTTGAAGGCAGCAAGGATTTCAAAGCAAGAAGCCACTCGCAGCCCAACAGTGATTAGGAATCCAGAGGGAGAACTTGGAGATGCATATGGATACATCGATCTTGAAATCAAATTGGGTGATGCCTCGACGCAAGCAAGATTCTACATAGTCAAAGAGCATCCCAATTACAACATGGTCCTGGGACGCTCTTGGATACATGACAACAAGGCAACGCTGGGAGATTGTCCTCTACCGGCTACGATACCCGAAAGAATCTCCAACAAGCCGTCCAGACCTGAAGACTGTTTGTTACCGCACCTGCAGCTTGCCAGCGTGACACAACTTCCTGGAGAGAGCCCATCAGCATACATTAAGAGGTTCCGGGCTCAAGTAAGTCTCACCATGCAACCCTTTTTGCAACCAATCACTCCTCACTCTGACAAGTCCTGGGGACTGGTTCCAACCAACAAACCAACCTCAGCTAGGAGATTGAATAGGAGGCCGACCCCTTCAAACTTTTTATCAAGAGCTTAGAGACTGTCTCCATCAAAGACGATAAGGCCAAGGTCCAAGTATCTGCACGCCCAAACCCATTTGGAATTGGAGATCTGGTGACGAAGATGACTACATTCAAGGTTGGGAGCATGACGGTGAAAATGACCACTCCACCTGATTCACCCACCGAAAGAGAGGATGATCCGTACCTGGTAGCAGATGTTATCCTAGGCGGATACTGCAAGCTCATTAATGCTGACAAACGGGAAGGTGTAACAATTCACTCACGATGGCTCAAACCCTACCTTACTTAAGACGCTGTGCTACCACTTTCCAGCGTCCTCCACACTTTAAAAACGTTGTGTTATTTCCTCCAGCGTGTTTCTTTTACAATTACCTTTTCATACCATATTTGTAATTCCTCCAGAAAATGATTGCAATACTTGCATTCATAATTAGGGTTTCAATGTTCAATTTTCAAGTTAATTGAAATATTATTTCCATCTAAAAACTTCTTTACCCCCTAAAGGAAGACACAAAATCCTGAGTCAGCCTAAATCAACCCACTAGAGCAAGCCAGGAAGGAAACCCTAAGCAAACATTTCGCAAGAAGTGAACAATATGTGCAGAAAAGAAGATGCTTTGAGCCATTTATCCCATCAAGACCAAAGAGATCTCGCGTCAGGAGCACATACAGGTCTGTGGTATTCCATTATGGCATTATTTCTTTTATCATGAAAAATCACATACATATGAAGGCACACCATTGTGCCTGAAAAGGTTCAGATGTAGTCTTACGAAAGATTATAACATAAAAACCTTTATTCAAACAAGCAAACAAAAGAAGAAGATCTTGAACTCAGCCGCCACAGAGTACAAGGAAGATGTTCACGAATTACGGGAATATATTTGAAAAGATAAAAAGAAGCAAAAGGTTTAGCCATCAAGAAGGTCGACCGCGCCTACACCACCGCTAGGACCTGCTTCAACACCATCGCCATCGTGGACCGCTACTGCTTCTTCCTCCGGATCTGCCTCAGCTTCCGCTTCGGATATTTATGCAACAATGCTATCCGCCTCAACTGCATCAACAGAGACAGCTTCCACATCTTCCTCAGGAGCCACGACAGCGTTAGGAATTTAGTTGAGCACTTTCAGACACTCAGGTTCGTCTGTGTCAGAATCGAGGATTATCACGCCATCATGGATTGGGTAATCACATTTATCTTCACCGAGAGGTCGTTTGTGTTCAACCCTCCGCCTCTTTAGCCATGCTGCAAATCTCTTAGCTCTTGCACTTGTTGACTCTCGCAATGCTTCATCGCGCCTCCATTGCTCCTCCATATCGATCGCACCTGAAAGGGCACAGATGCGTCCCCTGGCAATACGCTGGTGCAGAATGGACATCCCCTGTATAGCACGACCGACTTCACGGAGTGGGAGATCAATTTTAGCCATTACCTCCTCATGTGCACCAACCTCCTCAGGCTTATTGACTTCGAAACTTTTTTCTGGAGAAGTTACAGAGTGATCATCACCAATCGCCTCCATGATAAACTGCGAAGAAGAAGAAGTTATGGTTACAAAAAAAAATCATCATTATTGTTGATCGATCAGAAGATCAGATAAGCGCGGAGCAGTACCTGGAATATAGAAGAAAACGATTTTGTGATAGGAGGAGTCCTTAGAATTTTCTTTATATTTCACGAGCCAACGGAATCCCAGGGAGAAAGGGAGTCTTCACTTGCCACCTATAAAGGCTGCTAATTTGGGATAAATATCAACAATGCTTATCGGATATATTTGAGAGAAGTCGTCGTATAATATAAGGGAGTACACCCAGTCCAAGAAGCGGTCCAAGCTCTGTCCAGATATGTGCGGAGGAAACCAAAGGGAACCGGCTCACCTGACCAAGTCGTGCTTCCCCCACAACCCTAATCAGGTTCGACCAGCCAGACAGCACCTGACGATATCTATCTATGCGGTAAATGCGTATTTACTTTAGCTTGAGATGCCTACCCCACAATAATGTAACCATTATGCGCTAGGCAGGGGACTTAATGTTGATTGTGCATTTTCATTTAAGGCTAAAATTGTAAAAAGCCAAAAAATTATGCGCTGACATCCTGCAAAGGATAGAGCCACTGATAAGTTATGAATACTTCTCCACTTTACTAATTCATCTAGGTTGGAGCATGTAGCAACAATCTCTTATACACTGTGAATTTATAGTGTTATCAATTAATACATGATTAGCCTTGTATTTCCTGTTCCGCTGAACTCTCATTATTAGTGCCGCATTACGACTGAGTGTTACTCTCAGCAGAGTAACATGAATCTCCAAACGTTGATAATGAGGTACGCACGAAATACTCGTACATGCTATATCTCTCTGTGTGTTATACTAGCCCGATTAAACATATTTGAATCTGGACTGTCCATATCAGTCTCAGAAACAATCACGGCCACACAAGTCGGCTGCACAATTTAACCAGCCTAGACGATCTTCAACAGGAGCAGGCTATTACATTAATGACCACCAGCAGGCCCACTTATGCCCTGGTTGGTCGAATACCTACTATGCCTCCCAAACTACCACCGAAAACCAGCCTGAAGTTGGATGTCCAGACTGGTATGGAGAAGCTTGGAGGAGTTGTACAAACAAAGGCCACCTATGGAAGTCTCAAGTTCATCACGTCCGTCCAACTTCACCGGCGTGGTTGGACGGCGTGGATCAGCCCAAAGCCGGTCGAACAAGCGCCATGGTGTACACTGGCAGACCTTCTTCCTACCTGCATGACCGAATCTTCCTTAACCTGACCAGATTGCAATATACTATTGTCTGAAGTTGTGTCAGCGTGAAGAATTGATGGTCGCAGGAAATTCCACTAAAGGTCCCAAATTGATCACGACCATCCAATTTCACCGGTATGATTGGACCTATAGCCACCAGGCAGGTATTTGCGCGTTCACCACCGGCCCAACGTGGGCCCCACATGGTCGGCCTTCCCAAAGGAGAAGCGTGGCTTGCCAATTCATCCAGCCAAAACAGCATGGACGTGAAACCCTAATTAGGGTTTGCGTCACATCACATGTGTCGCAAATCAGTCTCAACCATCCATCTTCGCAGGTATAGATAGAGGGTGTAGATATAGATTCAAAGGGCCCAGAGCATGTCAACACAATCATCGTGGGCCCGCCTACATATATGACTAATTGGTCAAGACCAACTATGGTTGGTCGTCTCGATTCTTGCGCCCAAACTAGGCATGGACGCGCGTTTTCAACTGCAAATCGATCTCGACCACTCAACTTTGCCGGACAAATTGAGTGGCTTAGATCACGTCTTCACGGGACAGTGAGGTACGGACGTGTACGCTGGCTTTCCTACTGCATGCCTGACTGATCAGCCAAGACCGAAGTAGGCACGACGTGCGGTCTTCAATTCCTTTGCGGCATGGGATTTCTGTCGCAAATCGATCTCAACCACTCCTCTTTGCCAGACAAATTGAGTGGCTTAGATCGCGTCTCCATGGGACAGTGAGGTACATACACCTACGCCAGCATGTCGTCTACACGCATGCCAAATCGGACCTTCCAAAAACGTGTCCCATGCTTGGGTTCGACCAAGCTAAAGGTTGGTGTTCGAGCACCTCCTAAACCCTAATCCGACGGTCGCAGATGTGGGTCGCAAGCCATCTCGTCCGTCCAACTTCACCAGCTTGGACGGACAGCCTAAGACAGGAGTTAGGCGACCAATGAGGCATCACCACGATCACCGTCCACCACTCTTCCACACAAAGTGATCGGCCAAGTCAGGACTTACCTGTACAGCCTCCAAACGATCACTCGAAGATGGCTGGACGTGATGCTATTTTAAGATGCTTAAATCCGCGACTTACTCCGTTAAGCCTTAAAACAGCGATGCTTCACACATGCTGAATATATTCGATGCATTACCTGCATAAAGTACACACGATACTTCACAAGTATCGACTTCCTAAATAACTTAGTTATTTAATCTAGCATCACATGCTACCTTTTGTGGGTCCCACGATCCACACATTCGAGACATCAAACATGTCACAAACTGGGGGATACTTACTGGGGTATTGGTCTGGCGGTTTACAGCGTGCAGCGCACAATGCGCCATCACAAGAACGTGTCAGGAAGACATGGACGTTTAGTGATGATGGAAGAAGTGGGCAAGACTGATCGTGTGACACTAACACACGCAACTCCACTACTCCATCACTCCACTTTATCCACTTCCCATGAGAGACGTGGGTTAGGCTCAATGACTTGTATAAATAGGTTCTCCTCCCTATTTACAAGACAAAGCAATACAACAGAAACCAAGTGTGTATACAACCGTATCCAAATACCAGAACTGATAGCTTACATTCTGCAAGCCAGTTCAGCTTTCCGATACAAGTCATACACATCCAACACCTCCATAATCTCAACACCTTCTTCGCTTCCCTCCCTAAGATCAACCCCATATCCTTCACTTTGTGACCGAAGCAAGTCTGGAACGGCCATTTCTTGGTTTAGGATGGAGTTGTACAGATTGATTTCTCGAATCACAAGCACTCTCGTGCAGTGCATTTGTTTAGGGTTTAGATTCATTTCCCATTCACACACCCCAAATTACCAAAACAGGCAGAAATAGTTTTCACCCATAAACAACTAGTTATGGTTATAGATGGTGGATTTTCGACAAGGGTTAAAGTTGTAAAACCCTAATTATACATGCTCCTGATCCGATATCGGACGAGTATTGAGACTCATGTCTCTTATTAAAGCGTGAAATCTCATGCGATAAATCTCGTACTTAGAAGGCTGTCGCTCAGAGTATATGTAGATGTGTAGTCTCTCAGCTGAGACAACTGCACCTCTCATGAATACTGAGCAATTTCAGTAATTATTTCTATATAGAATCGAAAGATTGGACGGCTCCTAGACAGCATGCCTGCTAGTATAGAGCAACAACGTCTTCAGGATGCAACCAGGTTTTCCCTGACTATATAAGAGAAATATGACACTCCAGCAAGTTCATATTGCTCAATTCTTAGATAATTAATGCTCTCAGACAGCATGCCTGCTAGTATAGAGCCATTAATTAATTATCTCTAATCCTTAACTGAATATTCAACAATATTCTACGATTCTTCGAATATTTCATTACTTCAATTTATGGTTCTTCCCATCAGAATTCCATGGGTTAGTAATAAATATTCAACATACAGGCATCTGAGCAGCTACCGAGTAAGCCCTGATTAAAATGGTGCAAGTGTACTTAGCAATAATACACAAACCAGCGTCTGAATGCGCAAACGAGCATTTCAAAACACGAAGGAATGATGAACCTATGCAAAATAGGAATAAAAATAATAATAATAAAATATTAGCAAAGGCGTCAGGGCACTGGGTTCACCAGCTAGCCAGTCACGCCATGACCAGTCCCACGCCCTATTTTATATTTTATCATGTTTTATTATTTTTCCCTGATCTCATGAAAATCCTTTCATTTGAGCAAATCTTCTTCGTCTCAAAGAAATTCCCTAGTCTCATGGTATTTCCTTATGTCAAAGAAATAATAAAATTAGGGAAGGTGTCACGGGACCAAGCTCACCAGCCGGCCAGCCATGCCCTAGCCGTGGCCGATCCCACACCTCATGGTTCCTTATTATTTTATTATTTCCCTCATTCCATGAAAATTCCCTGATTTCATGATTTTTCCCTAAACCCATGAAAAATATTATAAAATTGGGGAAACTCGTGAGACTGGGCTCTAGCCGGCCGGTCATGCCCTACCCGGTCCCACACGCTCCTTATTTTATTATTATTATTTGTTTTGTTTTCCTCATTCCATGAAAACTCCTTGATTTCAACAAAATACCTTGGTTTCAACAAACCTCTTGATTTTATGATACTTCCCTAAAATCATGAAAAATATAATAAAATTGGGAAGAGTGCCTTGGGACTGTGCCTGTTGGCCGGCTGGCCATGCCCTGGCCATTGCTGGTCCCACACTTCATCACTCCCTATTTTATTATTATTATTATTTCCCTAATCTCATGGAAATTCCTTAATCTCATGAAATTCTTCAGTTTCATGGAATTTCCCTCAATTCAGAGAAAATACAGAAAATTACATAACATTGGGAAAAAGTGTTGCGGGACCGAGCTTGCTAGCTGGTCGGTCATGCCCTAGTCATGGACGGTCCCACACGTTGCAATCCCCTATTTTATTAATTATTTTTCATCATCTCATGAATTTTTCCTAGTTTCAGCAAAACCCTGGATCCTTCATATTTTCTCAAAATGTTGCTCAAATGCGCACCGGAAAATATCGAAACTCTCAGGACTGAGACACGGACATTATGGTGACACGGGCACATCCCCTTGACCGACCGAGCGTGGCCTTAAGGCTTGCAAATAGCTGGTCCCACATGTTTTAATAATTTTGACCTAATTTGCTCAATTACTCATATTAGGTCCAAACTCTTTTCAAACAATTATGGGTTTGCTCAAATGACCATCAGCTGGTCCCACGACCACCAAGGGACGGTCTCATGCCCTCTTGGTCGATACCTCATCTCTCCATAACTAGGTTTTATTACCTAACGCTCACACGAGCATTATTTTAATAAATGATTAAACCAGCATTTAATCATTCTTTCACCAACTGGTCTTCAAGAGACTTTGTTATTTTTCTCATTCGAGCATCTGGGCATTACATGGTCGAATCATCGTCCCATGTAGCCGGTCCCTGCCTCTCTTTGTTGATTTTCAATAAATCATCAATTAATCAAAAATTAGGGTTTTGAATCCAGAGCTCTGCAAAACATAATTCTGAGAAGATTCAAATACTAATAATTTTATGTTGATCCCGTGATCAACACTTTTATTTATTATGCTCGGCCCAGCAGCTAGTATCTTAAATTAATATTTTATTTGGTCCTGTTACCAACAATTCATCAAATGAGCAACATTCGCTCAGATGAGAAATATATGCTCATACTAGCAATATTTGCTCAGATTAAGGAATATTGGTTCAACTATAAATATTCATCAATTCAGCAACACAGTTTGCTCGTCTTAGGTTATCAACGTTTATTATACTTCGTCTCAACAGACGTATTTGATTCATGAGTCTCAGAACATTTGCAAATTATGTTCAACTCAGCAATACAAGGACTCATCGTCCCATAAAGTCAGCAATTGACTCCACAATCACGAGACATCAGTCGTGTCACTTGGGGGGATATTAACTAGGGTTTTGGTCTGGCGGTCTACGGCACGTGTGTTCAAACACACGACGAGAATGTGAGCAAGTCGTGTAGTCAGTTGGAGGATCTAGCAAAGTAGTGGGTGGAAAATTAACCAAGTCTCCGCACGTTGAGCAACTGGCTTTGACATGATTTCCCACTTCCCAACTCTTTGACTCCAGCAACTGTCACACTTCATGGGATCATGGTGTTTTCAATTCAGCAATATAAAAGGCCTCTGAATCATGATTGAAATATACAAGAATTTCTCGACAAGTTCATACAGACTATCTTTCGTCTACACGAACTCATCGTTCGAGTAATACTCTCAACTGAGTAAATTAAATCATTCAGAACTTCTTACGCATAATACACAATACACCTACAATCTCGATCACCATTGATCTCACACATTTCTCAGCTTCCCTCATACAGATCAGCCCATCCTCTCTTGTGACCGAATTGACTCTGGAACGACCATTTTCTTGGTTTAGGCCGGAGTCCTACAGATTGATCTCTAAAACTTAAAGAAGTCCCTTCTTGCAGTGCATCTGTGTGAGGTTGAGTATTTTCTCGGTTCAAGGAGTCTCCTCCGCACGGTCATCTCCTCAATTCCTTAAAAACCAGCAAATCGTTTTTCCCCATCTACAGATTGGCGACCACAGTGGGAGATTAATCTCTCGGTTGCAATCTCAAGATTTCACAAGATGGTTGATCTTAGGTCACGTACGATCGCAGACCCTAACACAAATGATGCTAGCACTAGCAACAACACTAGCGATCATATTCCAGAAACCATTCCTGCTTCCAACGATGGGGTGGTCGTCAGACCAATTCTGGAGCACGTCTCCTCTTCGGCCGGCAGCCCGAGGAAGTCAGAGAAAATTCGCCTACCATAGGCGATCTCATAAAAGTGCAGGAAACCCTTGATAAGAATCATACTGACATGGCTGCTACACAGAAGGAGATGTGCAATTATCTCAAAACTCTTACTGACAAGATGTCAGAGACTCAAGGAAAAGGAAAAGAAACATCCTCAGATGCTGATCCTGAAGTAGTTCCAATTCATACAGTGGATGACAGCGAAGTCTGCAAAGCTGCAGACGATCCATAAGCAAAGGAATCATCAAATTTCATTACTCGGGAAGATTTGTAACTCCTTTTAGAGAACCGTGGAAAAGACAAGACATCACTTGTCCATCGTCACCAGCCTCTGTACCCTGCTGCTACGCAAAGGATTCCTCTTCCAAAAGGTTATACCTCTCCAACCTTCACTTTGTATGACGGAACAGGCAATGCTTGGGAACATGTTTCTCGGTTCCTAGAAGCCTTGGGTGAACATGAACATAACCATGTTGTTCGCCTCAAAGAATTTTCAAAATCCTTGAAAGGCAGGGCATACACCTGGTACAACAACATCGCACCAGGAACTATCAACAATTGGGGAGAAATGATTAACGCCTTCTACAGAAAGTACTTCTTTGTGTCAGAGCAAATAACTCTCTCTGATCTTGAAAGAATGTTTCAGAGGAGCAAAGAACATCCCAATGACTACGTGAACAGATTCAGAGTCCAGGCCCTGGACTATCATGATCCAAATATCACGGAGCAACAACTGGTAGACTTGTGCATCAATGGCATGATCCCGGTCTACAAAGCTTTATTGGAAAATATTCATTTCCAGACCTTCTCAGAGCTTCATGAAGCGGCGAAGAGATCGGCAACTACTGCACCCGCTTTACTGGAAAGAACAAAAGCTACAAAGGATGAAGAACCGCGAGACACTCGAGGTAGCAAACGTCTGATTAACAAGAAGTACAACCTCCATCCTTCCACAAATGCTGTTGCAGAAGGGAGCAAACGGAAAGCCGAACTGCCGCGCAAGCATACCTCAGCCCCTTCAAAAGCATAAAGGAAGGATAAACAAGATGCACAAGCCTCTGACCAACGCACAGGAGTTCTTGATCAAGAAGCACCTGACTTTCCATTTTCCATTGAAGAGGTGATCGAACTTCTGGATGTCTGGATCCAAGATAGTGAAATCAAGTTGTCATATGTCAAGAAAGAACCAAATGAAGAAGACTTGGAAAGTCCTCGTTACTGCCGCTTCCACAGGTTCGTCAATCATCCCACAAGCAACTGCAGAGTTTTGAAGCGCATATTCAGGGAGAAGGTTGAATCAGAAGAGCTTCAACTGGGGACTGAAGGAGTACACAAGAATCCTCTCCCAATCAGAATCTTTACACTCTCTGAACAACCTATTAAAGAGGCATTTCAATCCTTGGTCGAACATGAATTGCTCTATCTGTCGAAGGCACAAAGGAGAGACATGTTCACAGCACTGAACCACATCGTGTCAAGAAGTCCATTCCGGAAATACTTCTTGAGCCTCCAGCTACAGACCAAGAGATGTACGATTGGGGACTGCTTACCACAGTCAATCTCAGAAGAAACGAATTTGGAAGAACGTTGATCGATGATGGCACCGCCATCAAAAAAATTCTACTGAATACCATAGGATCCATAGGAATCACTCGATGAGAAGCTACTCATTCTCCCATATCAATCAGAGACCTTGAAGGAACGCTCGGAAATACTTATGGCTACATCACTCTCAAGGTGAACATAAGTTCAACCTGGACAGAGACCAAGTTTCACATAATCAGGAAGATCCAGGATATGACATGTCCTTCCGACGAGCGTGGATCCACGCTGAAAAAAGCGCCTTTGGTTACACATCTCTCCAACGAAGAAAGTTCTGATCCAGAAGATTTGGCGGACGTTCCATCATTAGAGCACTTGGAGGAATTTCGAACTTTGACAAGGTTGAAACAAGAACCTGCAAAAGATGCATAGACATTCATCAAAAGGTCCTGCACTCAGGCAAGTCTCATTCCTCCCATGTCTATGTCATTTATTTCCTCACATGCTATTCTAGCATGGGGACTGAACTCTGCTAGCATCTCTGATATTGCAAGACGCTATAAGTGGGTAGTCTCACTTCAGCGATATTTTACCAAGTGGTAGAATCTGACATTTCTCCGAATCGAGCATCTAACTGAGACATCCATTACCGGGATGATATTCAAGCACGACAAAGAACAATTTGGGCATTCCACATAGCTTTGCAGGAGTGTTCATGTGTGCCACGAAATCAGAAAGCTCTGATGTCTGCACAAGTGTTGAATACCACTACCGCGACTAAAGGAATGTTGCATCAACAGAAGATAGTTGGGACCCAAACGATCAAACCTAAGACATGCTCAAGGGATATGACGCTTCAATGCTCAAGCATCTAAGAAGCCTTCAAATTGTACTCCCAATCAAAGAGTACACCTCCTATAGCGGCGCATCTAGCTTCAGCGCAAATATCTCGACGATGACACACTGATTCAACACCAGCGCAATCAAAGTGTAACTAAATTGCTTTCGCTAATTCTTCATTATCCCATGATAAGACTTTTGAAGCAGATGCAATATCATTAATTCATGGATGGCACAAACTCCTTCAACATAAACTGGGGACTTGATCTTATTGGAATTTGAAATCTGATATGATTCCATGAAACTTCATCAACGTAACCTCTCTACATCACAAGCCTTGCGCGACCAAGGAACTTTTCTTCTCACATCCAGAATGGAGACTGCCGATGTTATCTGCCACAACAACATCGATTCCCTGACGAAGCCACTTTACATTAAAGTCATATTCAGGAGAATTTGGGTTGAAATCCTAGAACATCTTCATCTTAGGAATGCTCAACTCACCAACTAGTTCGTGCATGTAAAGACTCACTAGATGGAAGAACAAAGACTATCATTTTCGGTCTTTGGAGCAACTTCAACCATAGTATCGGCATCAACAAGGACATGTGGAAGTACCCCATTCATGGTATCAGCATCAACAAGAATTTCTGGAGGAAATTCAATTGTGATCTCATCAGTCTCAGGCGCAACATCCGGCTTCATCAACTATCCATTCTCTGAAGCGTTACTCTATGGATCGTACTTCTTCAAGCCCTAAGGATTCATGTCAAAATGTTTAGACCTGAAAACATGAACGCCTTTTCAAAGCTTACACGACAGACGGGCACAAACCAAAATCTTCTACAAGATGATCTCATCGCCTCCACAAAAGAGATACAACACATTTCACGCCATGGGTTTACAAAAAAGTACCAATGGGTGAGGAATGGGACAATGTTTCCTCAACAAAAGATGTTCGTCTATATCTCTGATACAACATACCAAAAGGGCGCATCAATCGGACATACAAGCTAAAAGATACGGCCTTTACCGTTAGGTCTACGAAATCTGAAAAATTTGTACGGGATTACAAATTACAAATGTGCATGCTTCGTTGGCTGACCTCTACAACTCCAAATTGAGTGATTCTTTTCTCATGTGATAACTCAGTATCTTAGATTCAAAAATTGGGGTCAAGCATCGAATTACGACGTCGTATGAGGTTCCCACAGTTTCCAGAGCATACAACATGCAACCAGCAATTCTTAGACAAGATTCATAACTTCCACAGTCGATCGGTGTCCACCAGGTCATTCCGCTAAGTCCTTCATCAAGGTACCTCCAAATTCGACCACCTAGGTCTTTACATCAATTTTTCTACCTGGGTCCTCTATCTAAGTCTTGCCAGAAGAAGGAAAAAAAGAAGAGAGATTTAACAAGATACTGGGGACTGACGGTCCACTGATCATGGCTATCAGTTTCACAGTCCAAGACTCGTGACACCAGACTCTCATGTGTTGGTCCTTCATCATGAAAGGAATGCTTCCACCGAGACATGCAATCAAGGTCATTAAATCACCCCCTTTTGAGAGCAACCTCAGTAGTGGTCCCGTGACCAGGGTTTCGGAAGTGATGTTTCTACGACTGACAGAAACAAGATGGCACTGCAAGCACCATGCTCATGTATCAATTAAGGGGTCATGATCTCAATTGAATCAATTACATCAAAATCCTTCATCAACCATTCAAGACACAAGCGAATGGTATAAAGACACAACATGGGTGTTTTACAGCAAGCTCGTCTGAGATGATTTTACACTGTCATGTACAAACCGACGAGATGGGAGCAATTTGTGAAGAATCTAGGGATGTGTAATATACCATTATATTCCTATGGATGTCCTCTACAACATATCCAAAATTCACAGACATTGAAGAAACGAGCAAGGAGATGTGGCCAAAACATTGGACAACATACAATCTGAAAAAGTTCTGAAAATCTCCTGGAAGTTTACTGTTTCGCCTTTTTCAGGCCCTAAACATGCTCAAAACTCAAAAATCTTCTGTGATAAAGATTGGGAATTTTCTGAGGATGAAGAAACATAGGTAGATCACGAAAATCCGACATCGAACGAAGATTCTACAGCATTTTCAATGAAGACCTGACTTCTGAATTTTCTGATGACGAATTATGACGAAATTCTTCATTCATCTACATCTGAATCAGAAGCTACGCCTTCCGCACGAGATCAGACTTCATCTTCAGCCGCTAGTCTCATTTGCTAAAGTCGGCGGCGTTTTGCTGATAAGCTGCAAGCCTTTCATCTTCAGCTTTGCTTTTCAGTAATAACTCATCTCGTCCTTGCTTCTCTTCTGCATCCGCTAAGGCTAAGAAAGCGTTGATTCCACCACGGACGACTCCCAGATGATCGAAAGACATACAATGATCATCTTTCTAGCGTCTCTGAAAGGTTGATTCTCCTCGGCATGAACATCTGCAGAAGTCTTCATCTTTGACTTGATATTTATGGAGCGTTCCCCGGAAGGGCCAGAAGAGTGGTTGTAACCAGAAGTCACCACTATATGAGACGAAAGACATGGAGCCATGGATATACCAATGACAAACATGTAACAAAATGGTAACAATCCAACTCTTACCTATTTACGATTTCACTAGCTGTAGTGATTATAACGTCAGAATTTCGAAAACTTGCTCGTTCCTTCAAACCTGCAAAGACGAGCAAAATTTATTATTCAAAATCATGACTTGATATTCATAAAACCGTGAAAAACTCACGTGAATTTCAACATCCACTGGTTATTCAAAAATTGGACAGACGTCCATTCTACAATTGTGAAAACTTACATACAGACATTATTTCACCATGTATAATTGTCTACTTTCAACAGTTGTCCAAAATCAAAACATTGGTTTTACAAAATATATATATTTAACTTGAAACTCATGTAAGTTTGAAAATATACATATATATGTATTTGCTCCCTCGCGCGAGCATCTGTCTTTGAAGCGAGAGTATATTTTCAAATATTTCTGAAAGCTCGAAGATAAAAAATTTCATGAAAGCTCATAAATAAAATTTTATTACTAACAGACGCACGTTTGTTCAAAAAAAATCTCTCGTATGAGCATCCACCTTTGAAACGAGAGTTTATTCCACTTTGTGAAATCTCACATATTTAAAAAATAATTTTTTGTTTTTCGTGAAAGCTCATAGACAAAAATTTTATCATTAGACTCAGGTCTATTTTGTTTGTTTCTTAAACTAACGAACGAACGAACGTCCGCGCTAAAACGGATTCCTTTCTTGGGCCTGGATCCGTGAATCCTAAACCGACCAAGGTTCCGTCATCAAATCAGCGGTTCTACACCAATTTATGCTCGTTGGATGACGCTCTATTATGCCACTTGGTTTTTCGCTCAAACCATGGTTTGCTCATTCAGTCGAAATCCGGTAACGTCTTATCTTATGACTAAGTTCAATTACTTATTTTGTCTGTAACTGGAAAATCACCATTCAGTGCTGACTGAGGAACATGATTGTCCCTCACTAATCAGGGGACTTAATGTAGATGGTGGATTTTCGACAAGGGTTAAAGTTGTAAAACCCTAATACATGCTCCTGATCCGGCAATCGGACGAGTATTGAGACTCATGTCTTTCATTAAAGCGTGAAAGCTCATGCCATAAATCTCTGACTAAGAAGGCTGTCTCTCAGAGTATATGTAGATGTGTAGTCTCTCAGTTGAGATAACGGAACATCTCATGAATACTTAGCAATTTCAGTAATTATTTCTATATAGAATCGAAAGATTGGACGGCTCCTAGATAACATGTCTGCTAGTATAGAGCAACAACGTCTTCAGGATGCAACCAGGTTTTCCCTGACTATATAAGAGAAATATGAAACTCCAGCAAGTTCATATAGCTCAATTCTCAGATAATTAATGCTCCTAGACAGCATGCCTGCTAGTATAGAGCCATTAATTAATTATCTCTAATCGTTAACTGAATATTCAACAATATTCTACGATTCTTCGAATATTTCATTACTTCAATTTATGGTTCTTCCCAGCAGAATTCCATGGGTTAGTAATAAATATTCAACATACAGGCATCTGAGCAGCTACCGGGTAAGCCCTGATTAAAATGGTGCAAGTGTACTTAGCAATAATACACAAACCAGCGTCTGAATGCGCAAACGAGCATTTCAAAACACGAAGGAATGATGAACCTATGAAAAATAGGAAGAAAAATAATAATAAAAAAATATTAGCAAAGGCGTCAGGGGACTGGGCTCATCAGCCAGCCAGTCATGCCGTGACCAGTCTCACGCCCTATTTTATATTTTATCATGTTTTATTATTTTTCCCTGATCTCATGAAAATCCTTTCATTTGAGCAAATCTCCTTCGTCTCAAGGAAATTCCCTAGTCTCATGGTATTTCCTTATGTCAAAGAAATAATAAAATTAGGGAAGGTGTCACGGGACCAAGCTCACATCCGGCCGGCCATGCCCTAGCCGTGGCCGGTCCCACACCTCATGGTTCTTTATTATTTTATTATTTCCCTCATTCCATGAAAATTCCCTGATTTCATGATTTTTCCCTAAACCCATGAAAAATATTATAAAATTGGGGAAACTCGTGGGACCGGGCTTTAGCCGGTCGGTCATGCCCTACCCGGTCCCACACGCCCCTTATTTTATTATTATTATTATTTGTTTTGTTTTCCTCATTCCATGAAAACTCCTTAATTTCAACAAAATACATTGGTTTCAACAAACCTCTTGATTTTATGATACTTCCCTAAAATCATGAAAAATATAATAAAATTGGGAAGAGTGCCTGTTGGCCGGCCGGCCATGCCCTGGCCATTGCCGGTCCCACACTTCATCACTCCCTATTTTATTATTATTATTATTTCCCTAATCTCATGGAAATTCCTTAATCTCATGAAATTCTTCAGTTTCATGGAATTTCCCTCAATTCAGAGAAAATACAGAAAATTACATAAAATTGGGAAAAAGTGTTGCGGGACCGAGCTTGCTAGCTGGACGGTCATGCCCTAGCCATGGCTGGTCCCACACTTTACAATCCCCTATTTTATTAATTATTTTTCATCATCTCATGAATTTTTCCTAGTTTCAGCAAAACCCTGGATCCTTCATATTTTCTCAAAATGTTGCTCAAATGCGCACCGAAAAATATCGAAACTCTCAGGACTGAGACACAGACATTATGGTGACACGGGCACATCCCCTTGACCGACTGAGGGTGTCCTTAAGGCTTGCAAATAACTGGTCCAACATGTTTTAATAATTTTGACCTAATTTGCTCAATTGCTCATATTAGGTCCAAACTCTTTTCAAACAATTATGGGTTTGCTCAAATGACCATCAGCTGGTCCCACGACCACCAAGGGCCTCTTTCATTCCCTCTTGGTCGATCCCTCATCTCTCCTTAACTAGGTTTTATTACCTAACGCTCACACGAGCATTATTTTAATAAATGATTAAACCAGCATTTAATCATTCTTTCACCAACTGGTCTTCAAGAGACTTTGGTATTCTGCTCATTCGAGCATCTGGGCGTTACATGGTCGACTCATCGTCCCATGTAGCCGGTACCCTCCTCACTTTATTGATTTTCAATAAATCATCAATTAATCAAAAATTAGGTTTTTGAATCCAGAGCTCTGCAAAACATAATTCTGAGCAGATTCAAATACTAATAATTTTATGTTGATCCCGTGATCAACACTTTTATTTATTATGCTCGGCCCAGCAGCCAGTATCTTAAATTAATATTTTATTTGGTCATGTTACCAACAATTCATCAAATGAGCAACATTCGCTCAGATGGGAAATATTTGCTCATGCTAGCAATATTTGCTCAGATTAAGGAATATTGGTTCAACTATAAATATTCATCAATTCAGCAACACAGTTTGCTCGTCTTAGGTTATCAACGTTTATTATACTTCGTCTCAACAGACGTATTTGATTCATGAGTCTCAGAACATTTGCAAATTATGTTCAACTCAGCAATACAAGGACTCATCGTCCCATAAAGTCAGCAACTGACTCCACAATCACAAGACATCATTCTTGTCACATGGGGGGATATTAACTAGGGTTTTGATCTGGCGGTCTACGAAACGTGTGTTCAAACACACGACGAGAATTTTAGCAAGTCATGCAGTCAGTTGGAGGAGATAGCAAAGTAGTGGGTGGAAAATTAACCAAGTCTCCGCACGTTGAGCAACTGGTTTTGACATGATTTCCCACTTCCCCACTCTTTGACTCCAACTACTGTCACACTTCATGGGATCGTGGTGTTTTTAATTCAGCAATATAAAAGGCCTCTGAATCATGATTTAAATAGACAAGAATTTCTCGACAAGTTCATACAGACTATCTTTCGTCTACACGAACTCATCGTTCGAGCAATCACTCTCAATTGAGTAAATTCAATCATTCAGAACTTTCTTACGTAGAATACACAATACACCTACAATCTCGATCACCATTGATCTCACACATTTCTCAGCTTTCCTTCTACAGATCATCCCATCCTCTCTTGTGACCGAATTGACTATGGAACGGCCATTGTCTTGGTTTAGGCTGGAGTCCTACAGATTGATCTCTCGGAATTAAAGCACTCCCTTCTTGCAGTGCATCTGTGTGAGGTTGAGCATTTGCTCGGTTCAAAGAGTCTCCTCCGCACGGTCATCTCCTCAATTCCGTAAAAACCAGCAAATCGTTTTTCCCCATCTACAATGGTGAAGAAGAATATGGTTGATATGAAAGTGCTCATATGGATAACCATTTGGTTAACTATTTTTGAACCAACAAATGTACATGTTTGGGTATTACACAAACCTAAAATCGTGCATTTCAATGTGTGTAACAAGCAAAGTTTTCGATCCAACGGTTGAAAGTTATTAGCTTGAATCTAATCAGGTTTTTATCTAACGGTGAATATTGAATGTTTTGTTACCAAGCTAACATTGATTGCAAACCCTGATTTGAAAGACTATATAAGGGAGAACTCTAGCAACTGGGAAACCTAATCCCCACACCTCCTGTGTGATACTAGTTATATTAGATGGAGTCGATTCTCCTTTGACCTTAGGTTTCTTCTTAAAAACCAAGTTAACGAATTAAAGACTTCATTGGGATTGTGAAGCCAAAATCGAAACGAACCTTCTTAGAAGGAAATAGAACCGTCCATACATCACTTTCTTTACTTGAAAGACTATAGGAGGACATGATAGAGAAGATGAAATGAGAGTGTTGAAGAGGTAGAGCTTTAAAAAGAAATACAGGTGTAGAGTTCCCAGAAACACCCTTTTTACCAAACCCTGACAGAAGTTGGTTATCCAAAAAGCTGAAGCTGTTCACGAACAAGACCTGGTAAAAGCACAAACAGAAAATAACAAGATTATATTACAGTCCTCTTGTATATCATGATTCTTGTATAAGAGGAAGAGAACACAAGAATCATTTTTCAACAAGATTACTGAGCATAAGGCCTCCAATCCAAGGTTGGACTGGGATAATCTTTGCAACGAAAGAAACCATTCATCCACTAGGTTTCTGCTTATTCAAAGGAGAGTTATGAAGAACTTTCCTATCCATTGTAATCACAGTTTTAAAAAACTTGACTGCAGAACTTTGCAAATCCTGCACCGTTTTTGAAAACACCTTTTGATGAAAGGTAGACTTCCTTTTCTTTTGCAGCATACAACGTTTAGCCATGCATGATTTTTTTTGATTTATCGTGCTAAGATGATCCTTAGATAAACTCAAATGAACAGAGAGATTTGTTAGATCCTTTTCCGAGAAACTCCTGGAGTTCAACACACAGTCGGGAGAGGTTTGTTGACCCAACTCATGAGACACAAATGGACATGTCATGAATGAATCATGAGAATGATTTTCAGCAAAAATACTGTGAGAGCAATCATAGATTTCCTCAGGACAATAATCAAGAGTATTCATCCATGCTTTAGTTAGCTCTCTTACCTCTGTTTCTGGATCTTTCGAAGTGACTTGAACACTTTTATAGCACGTAAGACCAGTTTCCTTAGTACAACTTTTCTGGATATTCTTATCCTTTACATTGACTAACGGAGTTTCTTTTTGAGACTTTCTTTTGCTACGTCTGAGTATTTTCTTAAGTTTCTGTATAAACAGAGACAACGTAGAAATAAAGCAATTCTCACTTTTCTCATTTGTCAATTTAGGACGACAGGTCTTACAATCAGGAGAAGTGACATGATTGCTAGACAATTGATGGTCATTTTATTGACATGTATTCGCGATCGAAAATCCTAAGTTTTCCGAAAAGTGTGTTTCGCGAAAGAGTACTAAGGTTATTTCCCTCAACGATGGCATATCTTTTGGATTCGTATCTGGATGGCAACGATCGGAGGATTTTCATCACAATTTCCTTTTCAGGAATGGTCTTACCCAATGCACATGATGCATTAACAATTTCAGACAGTTTGTGATAAAAATTGTCAAACGATTCTTCTTCTGCCATATAAAGGTCTTCCCATTCGAAATTAAGGTTTTGAAGTAGCTTCCTTTTCACTGGGGTTACCTTCAAATACGCTTTCCAAAGTATCCCAAGCTTCTTTAGATGTGGTGCATGAGGCCACATGATGTCGAGGATTTGGGGTAATAGCATGCAAGATGGCGTTCAGCCCGTCGGAGTTTTGCCTTGCAGCAATTAACTCGGTAGCATCATACATAAAAAAATATTCAGGTACAAATGCATCTCTTTCCATAACAATGGGAGTTTCATAGTCATTCACAACATGGATCCATGATTGGAAGTCACGCGACTGAAGAAATGTGCGCATAACAACTTTCCACCATAGGTAGTTTGAGCCATCGAATACTGGTGGTACGTTTACAGAGATAACACCTTTGTCCAAGAAGTCAGATCGCTACAAACACAGACTGATGAGGTCTTTAACGTGTTTGCCAGCTCTGATACCAATTGAAAAGGCGGGGGGTCTAACAACACCACACAATATTTCGCTTAGCAATCTGTATGGACTAACTCCGAAATACTTTGCTAAAGAATCAACTAGACAGTCAGACTCAATCTAGATAGAAGTATCTTAAGGAGTTAATATCTCTCTCTTGATTTGATTTTTTTTTAAGCTCAAATCAATAGCGAGTCTTTATCAAACACAAGGAATAACTTGGACGGTACCAAAGACCAATGTCCAAGGATCAATCAATATCAATCAACAACCAAAGGTTGGATTTCCAATTGATGATCATGAACGCACAACCTGTATTATTTCAATTATATAAAATATAATGCGGAAAAGAAATAACACAGACACCAGAAATTTTGTTAACGAGGAAAACGCAAATGCAGAAAACCCCCGGGACCTAGTCCAGATTGAATACACACTGTATTAAGCCGCTACATACACTAGCCTACTCCAAGCTAACTTCGGACTGGACTATAGTTGAACCCCAATAAGTCTCCCACCGATCCAAGGTACAGTTGTACTCCTACGCCTCTGATCCCAGCAGGATACTGCGCACTTGATTCCCTTAGTTGATGTCACCCACAACTAAGAGTTGCTGCAACCCAAAATCGCAGACTTGATAATAAACAAATCTGTCTCATACAGAAAAGTCTATCAAAGGATAAATCTGTTTCCCACAGATAAACCCTAGGTTTTGTTCCGTTTTAAGATATGAAATCAAGGTGAACAGGAACCAATTGATAATTCGTTCTTATATTCCCGAAGAACAACCTAGATTAATCAATCACCTCTCTACAATCCTTCATGACTACACAGGCGGTTTGTCGAGGAATCACAAACAGTGAGACGAAGATGTTTGTGACTTCTTTATCTTGCCTATCGGAGAACTCTCACGATCTCAAGCCAATCAAAGATTGTACTCGTACGATAGAAGATGCAAGATCAGATCACACAACTACGGTCTGGCTTCACAATCCTAATGAAGTCTTTAAATCTTTAACCTGGTTTTAGAGAAGAAAATCAAAGGTTAAAGGAGAATCGACTCTAGCGAGCGCACTAGTATCACATAGACGTGTGAGGATTAGTTTTGCACAATGCTAGATGTCTCCTTTATATAGCCTTCAAATCAGGGTTTTGCCTTAGTTACAAAGCAATCTATATTCACCGTTAGATGAAAACCTGATTTAGATTCAAGCTAATATTTCTCAACCGTTAGATCGAAAACTTAGCTTGTCACACACACTTGGGTAGACGTTTACTGGGTTTCATGCCCAAACGTGTACGTGTATGTTGGTTCAACATAATAACCCAAAATGTTAACCATATGAGCATTTCATATTAACATTGTTCTTCTTCACCATAACTAGTTCAATTGACTCAAATGAACTAGTTAAAGAGTTGTTCAATTTCTATGAGATCTTACGTAACTACACAAGACACAATTGAAACAAAGATGATTCGATTCGATTGAATCGTCTCATGAACTTCGTAGCCACGGTTTGCATAAAGCATTCCTTAGTAATTTAAGTTTCATGTTCAGAGCACATCTTTAGATCATAACCTCTTAAGCTCACAAACAAGTTTGCGGACTTAAGACAACCGGCGGAGTTTTCCAAACTCAGCAGAAAATCTCGGCAAAGAGACTTTCGCTAGTTCGCAGACTAAGTTCGCGGACTTACACGCAAACGAGTTTTTGGAAAATCCCAGTAGAAATTCTCGGTACAAGAACTTCCGTCAGTTCGCGGACTGAGTTCGCGGACTTAGCAAAGCCAATTCCTCCGGTTTCTCTCCATCAACAAAGTTCAAAACCTTCGGATTAAGGAATACATGGTTATGTAATCTAAAATCTCATTCCAATCATTGAGACATTCTCAGAGGACGTTATATAGCCGTTATTCACAGACCGTTTCGCGTCAGAGCAATTCTCAAAGTAATTGAAACTTTTCATGACTTTCGTCACTAGGTGAAGATAAACTTGATCAAAGCGAAACGCTTTACCAACACATGATTTCAAGATATAGATAGGCGAGATATACTCGGCTCGAAATATCAAATGTGTATGATCCAGTCTATATGGCATACGACTTTTGTCTCATAAGAAGTAGGAGATAAAAGAGATAGATTTTTGAGTGATAGATAAGTTCAAGTCTCCACATACCTTTTTGTTCATGAAGTTCCACGGTTCCTTGAGTAGATCTTCGTCATTGTATGATGAATTGCCATGAAGTCCTTGAGCTCAACTACACTTTTCTATCCTAGTCCGAGACTTAGCTATGTAGGCTAGAAATCAAGAATCATAGTTTTGATCACTAACATTGACAAACATGCTTGAGATAGCAACGCATGCGAGGTCGACCGAGCTATGATCTAACAACTTTCTCGTAGTTGTGTGATCTGATCTTGCATATTCTATCGTTTTGAGTACAATCGTAACGATTGACTTGAGATTAATATCTTCGATAGGCAAGATATAAAATTAGTCACAAACATCTTCATCTCATCGTTTGTGATTTCACAATATCTTCTTTTGCCGCGTCGATTGAGATTATTGTGAGGTGATTGATAATACTAGGCTGTTCTTCGGGAATATAAGTCTGGTTTATCAATTGGTTCATGTTCACCTTGATTTATCAAAAGACGGAACAAAAACTTGTAGGTATTTCTGTGGGAGATAGATTTATCTATTCCTGTAGACTTTTCTGTGTGATACAGATTTGTTTATTAAAGTCTTCGACTTTGGGTCGTAGCAACTCTTAGTTATGGGTGAGATCAGCTAAGGGAATCAAGTGCGTAGTATCCTGCTGGGATCAGAGACGTAGGAGCATAAATGTACCTTGGATCAGTGTGAGATCGATTGGGGTTCAACTACAGTCCAGACCGAAGTTAGTTTGTAGTAGGCTAGTGTCTGTAGCGGATTAATACAGTGTGCGTTCAATCTGGACTAGGTCCCGGGGTTTTTCTGCATTTGCGGCTTCCTCGTTAACAAAATTCTGGTGTCTGTGTTATTTCTATTCCGCATTATATTTTGTTATATAATTGAAATATCACAGGGTGTGTGTTAGAATCAATCAATTGGAAATCCGACCTTTGGTTGTTGATTGAAATTGATTGATACTTGAACATTGGTCTTTGGTACCATTCAAGTGATTTCTTTCATATTCAATTAGACTCGCAGATTACTATTTGCTTGAGTAAGAATTGAATCGAGAAAGAGAGATATAACTTTTTGATATACTTTATTAAGATTGAGTCTAGTTGATTCTCTTGAAAGTATATTAGAGTTAGTCCATACAGATTGCTAATCGAAATATTGGGTGAGGTTGTTGTACCCACGCTTTTTCACTTTAGTTCTAAGAAAACAGCAGCGAAGGTTTTGCAGTCCGGTCTTTATTGGCCAACACTGTTTAAGGACTCCCACCTATTGTGTCGAAGTTGTGATAGATGTCAAAAGTTAGGAAAGATGACCCGATGTAATATGATGCCACTTAGTCCTATACTAATAATAAAAATATTTGATGCGTGGGGTATAAATTTTATGGGTCCTTTTTTTATTCCTATGGAAACTTTTACATCTTATTAGTTGTTGACTATGTGTCTAAGTGGGTTGAAGTAATAGCTACCAAGACAAACGATCGCCACGTTGTGATCAAGCAATAACTCTCTATGTATTCAATTAAAGCTACCTAGCATTCATTGAAAACCCCTAGTTTTGTTTTGACGGTGATTCTATCAACATTTATATGAGTGGGTTTTCGTTGGAAAATTGGACCAAATTGGCCGAATACCGTTTCACTTAACATTTTTTGATACCTAAATATGATTGTTTTTCCATTCGGATGTACATATATGTGGAATACGGTAGCACCCCATAACATAATATACGGAGGGTCGTAGTGATCTTTTGCCTGGGACTAAAGCCTCGTCATGCCGTGCATCATACTGATAATTAAATAAAGATTGTACTTGACAAAGCTCAACAACAACCCTTTGAGCCCGTTGCGGCCCATGCCGAATCAACGCTGAAAATCTGCATCGGAATACACACATCCATGATTAAAATAATCATGCATCATCTTTGTCGTGGTAAAAACGTCGATCTCGCTACGTCCATCTTCTACTGAAAAATTCTTTAAGATGCTTTGGTATCATCCCTGAATCTAACTGCAACATAAAGTTCCGTCGCCTTCTACCCTCATTTGCCTCTTCATCCAATTGAGGATAATACCTATGTATGTCTTTTTCTCTTCTTCATACAAGGTTTCATATATTTTTGTATCTTCCTCGGAAGTACCAAAATCATGATTCACGGTTGAAAAATTCAAGTGATTGAAACTGCGAGAAAATTGATAGTATAAAAAGATGTTTTGATTTTGGAGGATAAAATTGAGTAGTATATATTGATGAAAAAATAGGAGTCGTGGTGACCTTTGGAAAATTACCCGTTAGCGGTGGAGGATAAACCGCCAACGGTTGAAAATATAACACGCCAATGACTGAAATAAACTCGCTAGCATCCTAAATTCAACCACATGGCCTAACCTTCACAACGCACTTCTTGTGTAGCCGCTTACATATTACCATAATGACAACCATGTTTGTCTATTCACATGGCTGAACTAATTTTTCTATTTGCAAATTCCTATAGGAATTTCCCTTGCAAATGAAAAGGAAATAGCTTGTAAAGTTTTAGCACAAAAAAGTGAATCTTGACTTTGTCCTGGTGATTTTGACCGAAAGTCAAGGTGATTAGGGTTTTGATCTCTTTTCGTTTCTGATTGATTTCTGGTTGATTTTTCATCATGGATGATGATGGAGGGTCTTTTAATTCCAAAGGGGGGTCCGTCTCTACATATTTCCTCCCAACATGTAGAGGGAGATGCTTTGGGAGGTTCTCGTTCTAAAATTTCTTGGGTTTTTAGTTCGAAGATTGTTGGTCGGAGTTTTTTACTAAGAAGAAGGAATCAATCCCCGATTCTTCTTTGGATTTTGAAGATCATGGATCAGCTGGAGGTATGAAAGTAGTTGATATTGTTTTTGATAATGTTGAAGAAGACCTTGATCATTGTAAAGAGTTAGTTATTGGAACTGTTGTTGGTCGGAAATTACCTTATATGCTAGTGAAGAATACTTTGCAGAGGGCTTGGCAAACTAAGGGTTTAATGCATATGACGGTCCATGGTGAGTCTCTTTATGTATTTGAGTTTGATGATGAATCTAATCGTATTGCAGCTCTTGAGTATGGTCATGTTTATATTTCTCAGCAATTATTTTTTGTGCGACCTTGGAATCCTCTCATTGAGCAAGAAATTGCAGAGATGAAATCAGTTCTTGTTTGGGTCAATCTTAGGAAGGTTCCTTTATATATGTGGAACTATAAAGCTTTATCTAAGATTGCTAGTGTAATTGGTAAACCAATAATGATGGATAAACTTACAGCTACTAAAGCTAGGAAGAGTTATGCTAGGGTTTTGATTGAAATTGATGTTTCTTGTGAGTACCCTTCATCAGTTCCAGTTTTCTATGAATGGAAACATGTGGTGGATATTGATGTGGAGTATCCATGGAAGGCTCCTAAGTGTACTTCTTGTAATTCTTTGGTCATGTTGCTGATAAATGTCCATGGGTCAAACCAAATTAAGGAAGTTGGTGTGAAGGTGCCTAAACAGACTAATGTTGTTGGAACTCAGCAAGCTTGGGTGGTGAAGGGCTCTAGGAGGACAAATCCTAAACTTATTATTGATACTTCAAAGGAAACTGGTGCAACTTTTTAAACATGACCTTATGGAAGAATGGGTTATCTCTCCAGAGGGTAATAAGGAAAATATGTTTATGGAGGAGGAACATAGTGTTACTATACCTACTATAAATAAGTTTGATGTCTTGCTTGAGATAGATAAGGAGTTACATCCTCAAGTGGTGGAAAATTCGGGTAAGATATTGGATTCAATCATTGCTTCTGGAGTTAATAGTTCATCTGGTGTTGCTTCTGAGCATAAAAAGCTTTATCTGTTGGAGTTACTAAAGGTAAATTTTTATCTAAAGGGAGTAGTTCTTCAGTTTTATCTAGTCTAGCTCCTAAGGGAGTGGATCTTAAGAAATTCATGCCTGCTAAGAGGCCTCTTGCTATCTTAAATAATGTTTAAAGTGGGATGCTGGAACATTAGAGGGTTGAATGACCCTCTAAAAAAGCATGAAGTAGGTAGATTTATTAGTTTAAATAAGTTATCCTTGGTATAGGTATAGTAGAAATTCATGTTCAGGCTCAAAATAAGGATACAGTTAGGTTCTCTATTAACAAGAATTGGTGTTTTCTGGACAACTATGATAATGATAGCTCAAGAAGAATTTGGGTGGGTTGGAACCCTCTGGAAATGTCAGTTACTCTCCTACACCATGCTTCTCAGGAAATCTTTCTGGAAATTACGACTTGTAGGAATTTTAAATTTGTTGCAACTTTCGTCTATGGGGATAATGATAGTACTCGGCGGCGTGCTTTATGGAATGAGTTAATTGCTTTTGCTAGTAGTTGTAATAAGCCTTGGGTAGTGTTAGGGGAATGTAATGAAATTTTGAACTTCAATGAGAGAGTTGATGGTCATAGCAATACTCATGTCTCTTATATGAATGACTCTGTTTTTTGTATTGAGGAGTCTCAATTGTTTGATCTTCCTTTTTTGGGTGATTTCTATACTTGGTCGAATAAACAAGTTGGCCCTGGTAGAGTAGTCTCGAAAATTGACACAGTTCAGGTGAATATTGAGCGGGTTTCTGTTTTTACTAAATCAAAAGTTGATTTTTAGCTCATGGAATTTTCGATCATTCTTCTATGGTAATTTCTGTGTATGAGAAGCGTTTTCATAGTCCTCCACCTTTCCGTTTTTTCAACTACTCCGATGTGCCTGGTTTTCTGGATATTGTGAGAGAAGTCTGGGGTGAGAAGGTGAATGGTAATCCCATGTCCGTTCTTGTTTCTAAGCTCAAGAATGTGAAACAGAAGTTGATTGTATTAGGAAGAGAGAGGTTTGGTAATATGTCTCAATCTGTGGTGGAGGCTAAAAGGGAGATGTTTAATGCTCAAGATGTTGTTCAAGAATACCCTTTAAGTGCTAGTGTGGCTAATTTTGATAAAAGGCTATGAGGAGTTATGCTAGACTTGCTGGACATGAGGAGTCCATGTTAAAGAAACAATCTAGGGTCCAATGGATGGACCTAGGTGATTCCAGTACTAAATTTTTTCATAGTTCCTTACAAGAGAGAGGATGCAAGAACAACATCTTATCTTTAAGAATTGCATATGGTACTATTTTGGATGAAGACAAGGAGATTGCCCTTAAGTGTACTTCTTTCTTTTCTAATTTATTTCAAGGTACTGCTTCTCCCAGTACTCATGAATCTGATGCTGACTTCATTAAGTTTTCTAAGGTTATCAATGAAGATGATACAACCGGGCTCATTTCCCCTATCACTAGAGATGAGATTGTTCATGCTATATATTGTATTGGCTCTAGTAAAGCCCCAAGTCCAGATGGGTTTACAAGCCATTTTCTCAAAGAGTGTTGGTTCATCATTGAAGCTGATTTTATTAATGCTATTCAAAACGTCTCCACTAAATTCAAGCTTCTTGGGGAGGTAAGCAATACATTTTTAACCTTAGGTTCCAAAAGTTGATAATCTAACTATCATAACTGAACTTCGTTCAACTACTTGTTGTAATGTCATTTATAAATGTATAACTAAAATTTTGGCAATCAGAATGAAGTATATTTTAAGAGATCTAGTGTGTGCTAACCAATCAACTTTCATTTCGGGTAGATCAATTCAGGTAAATATTCTTCTTGCCCATTGAATTGTTAGAGACTATCACAGGGAAAAGGGCACACCCAGATGTTCTCTAAAAATTGATATTAGAATGTCTTATGACACGGTGAGTTGGGATGCCATTTAGTTATTTTTGAAGAGGTTGTGCTTTCCTGATATTTTTATTTCTTGGATTTATGCTTGCATTTCTTCTACGAAGTTCGCTGTCCTTGTAAATGGATCTTGTAATACCCCGATATTCGGCAGCGGTTGGCCGAATGATATATAAGTAATGGTTTGTCATTTCCTAACACCGAGGCCTGATGGGTTCACTTGACTGAGTTGTGGGAAAAACTTCTCAGTTAAGCGTGCTCGGCCGGGATTAGTCACAAGATGGGTGACCTCTAGGGAAGCTGCTGCTGGATAACCGCAGTAGTGTCATTAGAAATCCCACACTCCTGGATAACCGCAGTGGGTAAGTGGGAACAATATAAGTGTTAGTTGGGATACAACTAGGGATGGTTCACTTGTGCTCGGGTGGGAGAGTATGCTAGGTCGTCCAGCTAGATACTGGCCTAACAAGAGGCAAGAAACGTCTACATTATACCGAGGCCTTTTCAGCAAAATTGACTCCAGAGTTGGCAGAAAACTTTGCAATTAAGCGTGCTCGGGCGGGAGCAATCCAGGGATGAGTGACCTCCCGGGAAGTTGTTGTTGGATTACCGCAGCGACGCCCGTTGAAAACCCCACACTGCCGGATAACCGCAGTGGCTAAGTGGGGAGAGTATCGGTGGAGGGACGGGTCATTACAGATCTCCATATGGATATTTCTCGTCTGGTAGGGGCCCTCGGCAGGGGTTCCCATTATCCCCATATATTGTTTGTCATTGTGATGGAAATTCTTAGTATTTCTCTCCAACACCAAGTGGACATTGGTAATTATGGTCTTCATCCGAGGTGTAAACTCACTAAGCTCACCCGTCTTTGTTTCGCGGATGATGTATTGGTTTTTTTCAAAGGTTCTCTCCCTGCTGCTTCTTCTCTTAAATATGTTCTTGATGTTTTTAGTAACTTATCTGGGCTTGAGGTTAATAAAAATAAGACAACTTTATATTCTTCTGCAGTTAATCCATTGGAGATTAGTCAAATCATATCTTGTCTAGACTGAAGTACTGGAAATCTCCCAGTGAGATATCTTGGAGCCCCTCTCATTACTTCTAGACTTTCTTATCAAGACTGCCACCCATTAATTTCAAAAGTTATAAAAAGAGCTAAGTGTTGGAAGTCTAAGAGATTATCTTATGCTGGCAGATTGTTACTGATAAAAGTGGTTCTTAGTGGAATGATTTTCTTCTGGCTTTCTTGTTTTATTTTGCCAAAAAGGGTTATAAAAGAGTTGAATTCCATTTGTAAGAGATTTTTATCGGCAGAAACGCATAAACTAATAATCGTTTCTTTTTTTTTTGAGTTGAAGAAGAAGAGACGGCTGGAAAAGTTAGTGAACCATAGGTTCCAAATCTTACAATTAGCACACCGGTATTACAAATAGATAGCGTACTACTGTTAGATTGAAAAATCCTGCTACACAACCTACTACACAACCAACCAGGTGAATCAATTAGAGTCGATGCACTTTGTAGTATAGACGAAACAAGTATAAGAAATTCTACTTTTATTTTTATTTTTGAGATAAGAAATCCTACTTTACTCATTCGGTAACTAAAATATATGTGTATACGAATCGCAGCCAAGCATGCCTTAATTTGATTCATTTTTCTAGACTCATTAACATTCTATCTTCATTTGGGTTACAAATAACGTAAGTTAGTTCTAATTTCCAAGGGTCCAAATAGGTCTCACATAAAAAGTATAGCTATAGTGGTGGTGACGCTAATCCCATGTAACTTAGTCGAGTTAACAAAAAAGTATAATTATAGAGAAACCAGCGACGACCATTTAAGGGTGACTGACATTTTTCTACCGAGAGGATAGAGATCCAGTTTTTATTAATGTAGATATCCTGCACAGTACTACAAATATCAAATTGTGTAAAACTAATCTATTTTTAGAGTACTATATCGATATTGGTGCAAGACTACTTTAACAGTCGGTAACAATGTTAATTTATTTCTCTGCTAACTTTTCCAGAAAGTCCATTTTTAAGATTTGTAATACCCTTTGGTCACTAACTTTTCCAGAAAGTCCGAAAGTTGAAATTGGACGCCTACTATTTCTTGACTTCTGTTCTCAAGTACCAAATTTTCTTCATTTATGTTGTATTTGTAATCTCAACGCCGCATATGAAATAAATTCATTCATGTTTATATGAATGGGTTCAAGTGTGCTATAAAAAACACCCTTTGGACTACTTATGAAGTCAGCAAACATCACATGATTTTTTATGGAATCCATTATTTACTATATTAGTGATTAAAATAACTTAAAAAAGATAATCAAAATATCACTCATACATACAATATCAATATAATTTCAATAAATCTTTGATTTCGTCATCCTCCTGGTTGCCGTAATTTCAATATACAAGTATGCATATGGACACGTCTTTTACAAAAAAGATGATTATTTAATTTTCGTTAGGGTTTTATCAACTATGATTTGGGTGATTATAACCTTAAAATTAGTTAACGTCGTGTTATTAATTTTGATCTGAGGTAACCGTACGGGTGGAATTTGATTGTGACAAGACTGATTTAAGGTTTTTATGCTTAGATTTTAATGGGTTCCAACTTCCATTAGTCTCTGGAAACAGAGAAGAGAGGAAGAAAAGGATATGAGAAAAGACTGAATCACGGTCGTACAGATCTTAAAGTAGGGTCAACAAGAATAACACGAATAAAAGAAAATTAACTTCTTTGTTTTAACTTCTCTTGGATTAAAGAAATATAAAGTTCAAAGGGTAACAATGAAACTAACCATCTTAGAAAAAAACAAATCAGATTTCCAATAAATTTCAAATGTCAAAATAGAATTACCACATCGAAAGTAAACGATTATTATTTTATTCTTTTTTAACTTGTATCCTGGTGCCCATAAAAGGGTTGAATTCCATTTATATTATTTTATGGCCTTTGACCATCTTTATTGATGTTTACTCAAAACTTTATTTACTAGTTATAAAAAGAAACTAGATTTTGTACTCGTGCCACGTTCGGGCATTTTTTCCCTTTTAGCATATTTTTGATTTGGTGTGATGTGCCTTCGTCTCGCCCCGTTGTGTAATTTTTATGAGGTATCGTGGGGTTTTGCCCCATCCCATCACGATACATTTTTGATTAGGTGTGGTTCGGCTTCGCCTTGCCTCGCCTCGTCGTGATGCATTTTTGATTTGGTGTTGTACGGTTTCGCCCCGCCCGTCGTGATGCCTTTTTGATTAGGTGTGGCTCGGCTTCGGCTTCGCCTTGCCTCGCTCCGTCCAGATGCATTTTTGATTTGATGTTACCCGGCTTCGCCCACCCCGTTGCGTATTTTTTATTAGGTGTCGTGGGGCTTCGCCCCTACCCTTTGCGACACATTTTTGATTAGGTGTGGCTCGGCTTCGCCTCGCCCCGTCCCGACACGTTTTTGATTTGTTGTTGCACGACTTCGCCCCTTCCTGTCGCGATACATTTTTGATTAGGTGTGGCTCAGCTTCAGCTTCTCTCCGCCCCGTCGCTATACTATTTTGATTTGGTGTGACTCGGTTAGTTAGTGTGACTCGGCTTCGCCTCGCCCCGTCGTTTGGGGTTTTTTATTCGGTGTGGCTCGTCTTCACTATTTTGTGAAGGTGTAAGTCTGTCAATGGGTGAAATCCAGTTCCCCAGAGAAGCACATGACGTATGGTGTGAGGTTTTCAAATATAGAAGAAAAAGAATAGAAAAATAGTTAATAGTGGTATAACTTACTAAATTTATGACTGGTGGCCCATTGGTTTGGTCCATTGATTAGATTCAGTTCATTCATTACTATCTGATAAACTCCCATCACACACAAAATAATGCAGATTCTTGTGATGTAGAGCCTATTTCAATTCGTATTTGAAGAACTAAACAAATATGTAGAACCTATTAAATAGGGAAACAATGCATAACATTGTAGAACTGGCAGAATAATTGGACTGCAATACATGAATGATAGTTCCACTTCACAGTGCAAGCATTAAGAAACATGGCATTCTAACATATTGGCTGTCCTAACTAATTGAACTACCTCGGAAGTTATAAAAACAGGGAAAAGAACAAACTACTAATGTGTTATTCAAATTTCATAGTGTGTGCATTTCTTAATGAGCAACTGTGCATCAATTCCAGAAACCGCGTGGACATCATCACCGGACTCCGTAGTACGCTTTGATCTAGATGGTTGTTCATCGTCAGTAAAAATCCAGGAATCAAAGTACCCAAAGGAGCAACAATGTGATTGAGCAAAGGGATAAGCCGGGGCCGGAAGTCAGGTTCAGAACTCTATGCACATACAACACTTGTCCAAAACTCAAGAAAATTCATTAACTTCCATTCATACTTCCTCCAAAATGCTTCCTGCATTACATGAGAAAAAATTCCAGTCCAGCAACAGACTTGGCAGATCTAGGACTTCATATTTCTAAGTAACAGACACACTTTTAAGTTCATCTTTATTGCTCAATAGGTCCAGACTGAAGCTGGTGATGATGGGATGAGTTTAATTTGATTCTTATGCTAGAACACAGCTCCTTCCCTGTAGAATTTCGATCAACACACGCATAAAAATTTAACCTAACATTTATAGTACCATACTTGTAGCGCATCAGTTCAATCTTCCTTCAACTTGTCATGGATAACAGTTGGAGGTTCAGAAGCTCATCCACATTCAACATCCCCCTACGAAAAATCATTGCATGAGGTCTATGTTACTTTTATTATCTACAACACCATCAAAGTCGGCAGTGGTATCTCAACCTTCAATTTGACAACAAAAAAATCACATTATTTGATCAACTTCGCGTACATGTTCAACCCCAAAAGAATTTCAGTTGGAAAATCATCAATTGCATTGTCCAGAACGTATAATTAATAAGTAACCCAAGGGACAATGAACTAAAGTTACTTTAAGCATATGGCCCACTATTATTGCAAGTTAAGAGCAACTGTACATTATGAGCTACAAAATGAGTTTTCCTTCAAGGTCATACCTTTACCAGTTTGATGCTCTTTACGCCTGTATTGAGACCACAGCTTAGAAACAGTCTGACTGATCCACCGATCATCAATTAAAGCATTATCCATCTGCATTAAAAGAGTTAGCACATACCTTTCACGGAGATCAAAAGATTAAGTGAACAAAAATGCAAGTGCATCATTTAAATCACCAGCTCAGGCACATAATCCATCCCTTGGACACCTTAGATCAACTGGTTTGTCATTCTTCTCCAGATGTCAAGGAGAAGAAATTTTCCTAAATTACTTCTCTTCCCTATCATTGTCTTTGATGACCTTAGTATGGACACCTTCGTATGGATGCTCATCTCAGATTGTCGAAGTTTTCACCTTCTGTTTCTCTTTCCTCAATTTTCATGAACAATACTCCATGGGAAGTGATATTAGGAGTTATGATATCTCTGGAATGGGAGTTTCACATCGCCATGAGAACACACATACATCTAATCAAATTGGCAAACCTGGTAGACAAACATTTCAACATGAGGCTCGGGGACTTAGTATTCATCTAATATGAGCAACCAAGAAGCGATGTAATACTGGAAACTCTTATGCACCAGGAAGTCACGCCCAAAACCGAAGTTTCCAGAATCACATAGTATCTTGATTCTCACACTCCAACTCAGTCTCAACCTGAAATTTTATCGTCACCTCACATCCTGATCCCGAACACGATGTTGCCATTGATTCAACTTGCACTCGCAACTACTGACAACTCTAATGTCCATGAAAAATTAAGAAGCCGGGATTATCAGCAGTAGCCAAGGTAAAAATAACACCAGCAAAAAATGAGTCATAGACCGTAACTGCGAAAACATGAACCAAATCATACAAATCCAAATATAGAAAAGTTTCTTAGTGCCTGCCCACCAAATAGCAGGTGATACAGACTAATAAAATCCTTTACATTCACAGCCTCTAATACGTATATCAAGGCGCCAAAGCAATATTCATCGGAAGAACTGTCAAAAAAGACAATTGAGAATCTCAGTAGTTCATAGAGATGCAAAAAATGAGACAACAATATGCATGGTGCTAAAGAAAAGCGTAAATTACCTGTAAAACCAATGATACCAAATAAATAGTCAAGAATGCCTTAATGTTGAACTCCATCGACAATCCAAAATGTATTCCGGCAAAATCCCCCTGAAAGAAAAGATTCCATAACATAGTTAGAAAGTGAAATAAGTGCAGGACATAAGGTTTTATAGTCCTTACAGGCTCTTAAAATAAAAACTTAGAAATTAACAGAAAAAAATGTTGTTGAAATAGGTGAACAGGCCATATAGCTGGGCCTATGACACCACATTTCTCTAAAAGTCCACCCCACAACCATATTCAGAAACGATGTAACACACTGTGCATTTAATACCTCAAGCCACTTTTATGGATTAATCCACTTGCCCAATCTCGACTAATACTTCCATCTCCCTGTACTACTTTCTACTCCAACCCATTTTCTTCTTCTTTTTAATACCAACATTCATACCTTCATCTCTGCACCAATTATCTCATCCTCCTAACTACCACCAGTAGAATTCGCTTCCCTCCACCATTCTCTAGCAAGTTTAGATTATTTCTTCTTCTTTACTTTAACACGTCTATGTTGTCTCATCGGGTTTTAGTTCACATCCATTCCAGATTGAAAGGCAACAGGGAAAGAGAAAGCTGTAAGATAGAAAGAGTTTGTTTGTAATCAAGAAACATAGTTATACAGGAAACTCAAGGAACATGACTCATATTCATGTGAACTGGTCAGAAGGAGCAGCCATTATCTTTTCTGTTTGTTGATATGAGGTCTATAAATTTGATCAATAATCAACTTCTTATGTACTGTTTTGTAGCGCAGATATCCCATGAATATTTCGATATCGGTTAAAAACTAAAAGTACCAGATTTAATTGTGACATAGAAATTAAAATTGGATAGAATTAAGAAACCTGAAGTTCATCAATATCTATGTTCTCACTGGATTCTCGATATCGTTTCTTCAATTTGTGCACCTGAAATGGAACATTTAACTTGTTAACACCTAATTTCCATATAACCACAGTCCCGAGTTCAATACAATATATATACTTATCCATATATGGTCATTCAACAGAATTAACTCTTCACTTAACTTAAAAATCTCTACTTTCACATCAAAAAATTAACTCTTCACTTAAACTATTAATCTCTACCTGCACAAAAAATACAACAAAAGGATACGCAGCTGCATGTGATGGATGGTGTTGCGAATGCAAGGTACTGGTGGTATTAGCCTAAGAAGGTGTTGTGTTGCTGATGGTGGTAGCTGTGAACCGCGGGAAGGGGCTTTTGCTGTGGCTTGAAAACCAAACAACAACTAAACCGAACCTGCGCGTTTGTTTCACGGTTCAAGTATTACAAAGAAAAAAAAAATCAATAGCAAATCCATATCAATGCATTATCACCTGGAGTAAATCTTACCATATCTTATTCAGTCCATCATCTTAAAGATCATATCCATGTTAATGGTGCCATGACATCCAGCTGCGTCACTCATCACCACCTACATCCTGGTAATATGCAATAAGCCTTGATAGGTAAGAATTTATGGATTAAATGTATTAGACCTTCACATTAATCCAGAAACTGCTTGATATTATTAGATACAACATTGAGCAAAACAGAAGAAAAATTCCTAGGTCTAGAGTTCTCAGAAAATTCTAAGGTTAGCTATCAATCAACCGGGGGCATTGATCACAATATACGATGAGAAAGAAAGAGATCAGAAGTTCAACTCTAAACCAACAAATTCAATGAAATTACTGTAAACTCATTCAAGCAATATTCATGAATCTAAAACATTATAAACAAAGCCCCAAATTTGGCATGTAAGAACCCTAATTTGGGGTTTTCTTAAAAACAACAAATCAAAAAACAAAATTTAGGTTTTTTTGCTGTATTGGAAATTGAATTCTACCTGAATAATTTGTGTAATCATCGAAAAAAAGGTCTATTTGCACTTCCAAATCCTGTGGTCTGGAAAAAATCAATGGCAAATACCTGGCATAGAGTTAAGACAGGGTTTTCACAGAAAGGAGTACAAAGAAAAATTAAAAGAAATCAAATCGATATAAAATGTCAGAAGGATGATGCTCTTGCACATCTTTATTTGTTGAAGTCGTTTGAAGATCAGGGCTAGGAAACGAATTAATAAGAATCAGTTTCAGCTGCTCTTCCCAAAACCAAGCCCTAGTTTCTGAAATTCTTCAGTTCTCTTAACTTAATCATCAATCTTAGTTCTCCATAACCCTTATCTCAACAAACCCATATCAATTTCAACTCCGATTCCACATATTTAGTTAGGGTTAGGGTTATATTTCAGCTTCTCAAGAGTTAGGGTTTACCAATACAGAACTGGATTTAGTTATTTATCTCTTCTTCAAAAACCGCACCTGCACAATAAAACCAATAGCAGAAAAAACAGAGAGAATCGAGAAGAAGAAATGACGGAGAAGAAAAGAGAATTCTTTTTTGCGGTGAATAGGGGTGAAGAAGGAAGAAGAAGAGTTTTTTTGTTTCTTTCGATTTTTTTTCGTTTTCTTTTTCCGGGATAAATAAACAAATTTCTTTATTTTGCGAGGAAAAATCTTATTTTTCTCACCTTCGATCAAAAGTGAAACGGAGTAATTCTGTGAGTTGATGACGGTCACCGTTTCAACTTGGAGTTTAGGGAGCTTAGAATTTTAAAGGAGTTAAAAATGAATGAAATCTTATTTTGTTGTTATTTCAATGCACTACCACCCGAAAACTTTGTTGTTATTTCAATGGTACTGCTACCTAACGGTCGTTAACTAGTAGTATAAACTAACGGCATCAAGAAAGGAGGGAAAACTCAAGTTACACTTGAAATCGAAATTTTGGAGAACCAAAATCTAATTTAACTTATTAGTTTCCCGCATTTAAACTCCACAAAAAACCCATTCTCTCTCTTTCTTGCCCTTCACAGAAGCCCAATCGCTTTTCTATAGGGGCAAATCAAGTCTGGGTTTTTACAGCGATTTAAAGGGATTTCTCTTAGGGTTTGCTTCAATAATAGATCTTCAATCTTTCTTTAGGTATTTTTCTGGTTTCTTATATTTTATACATCTATGCAATATTTATACTTATTCGAGAAATCGATGTTGGCGTAACCTAATGATAGTTGGTGAAGTTTCTTTTCGCTAGGGTTTCACTAGGTTCCGGAATTTCGGAGTCAAAAAATGTTGGTCTTTTTTTTTTTTGCTACTGAGAAATCTTTGACTGAACAGGAAGAAGAAGAAGAGATTGAGGGTTAATGTGAATTTAGAATAGTGAGTGAGGATGGCAAAGGTGGCTATGCCTGGTTCCTTGACCTCAAATACTCATCCTTTTGGAGTTGGAGGAGGAGATGCTTCCAAACTTCAAGCTGGATCTGCTCCGATTAAAAGGAAAACACCATCAGAACTTAGGGTAAGTTTCTAACCCTTCTTATTCTCGATTTTAGGTTTACCGTTTTCAAGAATTGGTATCTTAGTGTTTATGATTATATTGGGTGCTATGATTATGATTTTTCTTTTGCATTTACTCATAGTAACCTGTTCAGTTGTAAAGTTTTTTATTTGGGGGGTCTAATTTTTTGGTAGAGCGAGCAATTGAAGCGAAAATGTAGTATGGAGGTTGGAAATGGGTCGGATGGTCATTTTGTTGGAACAGAGAAGTAAGTATTTACTCATTCCATATTCTTCATGTGTATTGAATTCTACCATACTTGTTTATTAATTTTACATTTGGTTTGAGTGCTTTCATTGTTGCTTCTTGGGTAGGAGCTCCAGTGGGACGGTTCATGGCGTTAAGAATTTGGAAGCACTTAGAAACACAAAATATGTGGATACGCGCTTGGATGAAGTGTACCCTGCTAGAAAATCTAACATCACAAGAAAGCATACTGGAAATGTTAAGGTTGCTAACTTTCCTTGACCAGATTTATAGCGTAGAGTTTCATGTTTCAACTCTTAGATTCTCTTGAAGAGTATATAAACGGGACCATTTTTGTTACAAGCAGGATAATTATTCACGTGGGCAGAATAACAATTCGAAAAGTCCCCCATTTAGGTCTGATTTGGATGATAAGAGTCTACCTCAAGTTTCATGGTAAACTTACTTACCTATTTATATTTTTTTAAGGATTGTTTTGTACTGATAGACAATTAGATTTTCTTTTATGTACTGATTTGTTTTCTCCAACTTTTTTAGTCCCAATGATTCAGTGGCTTCAGCGCCAACTTCCAAAGACAATAAAATCAAGGGCCAAAGCAGACACACAACTGATAAATGCAGCCAGAACACGTTCCTGAATGTTGCTGTGCTTTCGAAGGGCAATGAGAATTCATGTGGTCAACTTACTCTCGACATGGTAAGTGAAGGTGATTATATTTATATTACAATGATGTAAGGAGTATCTCCATCTCCATTTAATAATATGATCTAATTAATGATTTAAATAGAATTCAGTGCTAAAAGGACTAGGTCGTGATGCTCCAACAACATCAAAATCTCTTTCCGAGTCTTTGGATCAACTTAACAACATTCAGGTTGCAAATTCAGGAAGATTTCGTTCGAACTTCCAGATTTCTGGTCATAAAACCCCTATTGATCTCACACTGAAATCTAGCTTGCGCTTGGTCTCTTCGTCTTCTGTGAACTGGTGAGTATGGTAAAGCTCCCTAATCTCTCGTGCTTTTGTTCCATGAATCTGGCCAATGTTATATGCCCGTTTCGGCTTGTTAAGTTCATTAGCTAACACCATCATTTTGCATGTATCTTGTAGGTGTCACAGGTTAATTACAAATAGTACTTTTTACGGTATTACCCAGTTCATGCCTCAAATTGGATCTTCTGGGAATCAGAGTCATTGCAACACATCAGGATCCACTACTGCGGCTGAAGTGTTGTTTTCCAAAGCCTTACATTCTTGGGTGTTTCCTCAATCTTCGCTTCCACCTTCTGTCATATCAGCCTTGAACTTGACGTCTTCACGTGGAGGTTTGCCTGCTAAATTTTCTATTGATGGGCTTAGATTCAAGAAGCCCATAACTATGAGTAATCTTTATAAATTGAATGATGTTTGCATTGGCAGAACTCGATTTCTTATCAAAGCGACAAATGGCTTGGGAGGATTCTTTTCGGAGTCTCTATTACATGCTACGAAAGAGCTTGTGCAACATTTTCTATGGTAATTGTTTGATCTTCTGCAATTAGATAAAGTACATTGCAGCACATTATCAGCACATTCTTTTCGGAGTCTCTACTACAGATTCTTCTTCAGACTCCAGTAGCAAATATATTTTGTGTTGTCCAACCGGAATTATTGGATGTCTAGTTTGAAATGGCTTTACTTGCTTTAACAGAACAACCCCTTTTATGTAAGAATTGGCTAGATTCTAGATGCACCATGACTAAGAAGTATCAACTTGTAGGTGCAAGGGAGTGTATCTTTCTTGCACTTTGTATTGGAGACTTACGTCAAACTGGCGTATCCTTAATCAAGAAACAGTCCATAAATTTTGGTTGTCGGACTTGGTGATTTGGAGTCAAATTTTTTTCTTCTAATTCTTCTCAGAATAATGTGTCCGCATCAGTGAATTTTAAAATTCACAAATTTACTGCTTTCATTCTCATTCACATTTAATATGTCCTGCATATAAAACTTAGTCACTGACATCTGGATGTCTTTTTTCAACTTCTAAGTGTTCACTTCACAGTTTGTGGTGATGTTCACTGCTGGCCACATCCAAGGGAAAACAGAACGCTCCTGCAATGCGTTTATGTCTCGGTCCACTACAGGCTTACGGTCGTTGTTAAAAGAGCATGTAAGTAGTGTTACGTTATACTCTTTCTAATTGTTTCTCTTTTCCGGGTGTTTTCTCCACGGTAGTGCTTGTTAAGTAAATTATATTCATTGAACTCACCTTGAATTAAAAGCTTACTTGATGCTGTTGTATGCAGTTTTTGTATTATGCAACAGACGTTATGCTATATTTTCACTTCTTTGATGCTTCTACTGATAATTAATGTTCTTTGCTTGTTTTCTTTTATCTTACTAGGATATCTCTTTCTCCATGCCTCTTTGCCTTTCTGAAGTAGAGCAGGCTACAATGGAAGATCTTGTTGAACTCTCGGAGATTGGAAAACATAACGTTGGACAGGTCTTACTCTGGGCTTCTTACCTTTACTATCTGTGTGTTTTCCTTATGGTTACTACTCATGTCTGGGCAAGTGGACTGGTAGAAGGCCTCTCTTCCGCATCTGCCAGATTGAGTTGGCGATAATATTTTTGTGGTTCCCATCAAGATTTTGCTTGTTGACCTTCACATGATCTAGATAGCTAAAGGTTCTACCATCCATTCCATATTTCGAGCATGTGGTGGATTAGATGGTTAGATCATCTGCTTAGATCAAATGTTTGTTCACAAAATCTCTTTGGTGAAAGAATGCTTCTTCAATCTATTCCATCTAATATAGCTTTCTGACATCTCACTATGTAGTGCAGACCCGCCATCTGAACTCCATGTCTGGCGTAGACAATAACTCTCAATCTCTGCTTGCATTTTCTGAAAAGGACGTACATGGATTATACGAGTTTCTGTTAAACTATAGGTAATATCACACAACACAGTTATGTTGCAGTTCTGAAGCTTCCTTATTTATTATTATATCATTACCACAAGCCTGTCCTGACGTTTCTCGTATTTGTGGCAATTAAAATAAGCATCAACATTTAAGTTTGTTGTTCATTGGTGCTGTCAGGTCCTTCTTGATTTCTTTGAATGGTGTTGATGTTCCTGTACTTTATTCACCAGTGCCTTTCCAAAGTGCTTCTCTTTTTGCTCCAGAGGTTGGTAGTCTGTACAAATTACTTCACTGGATGCAGTTCATGTGGAATTTGATTAATAGCTGATGCGTTAGAGAAAACATTAACTTTATGTCACTTCTTTCATGTATTCAGTACTCCTTTTGGTGTTGTCGTGGTCTCCTTTTTTAGGTGAAATGCAGGGAACTGAAGACAGTCGATGCAGTTGTTTCCTGTCTAAGTGGATCCTCTTTGGAAGATGTTACCGCTGAAGGCTCAGTCGCTGGAGTCTGTTATAGTATTGAGATAAAGGATACGATTATTCCTCCATGGACTATCAGTGGGTTATGTGCATCTATGGGCGCAGATGGGAGGAGCTTTGGGGCAAGGTAAAATACAGAATAATAAGCTTCCATCTATCTGTAGTTCTTTCAAGCATGAGACCTAATTCGTCAAAGAACTTGACCATGATACACACTACCGGTGTATCCGAAATTCAGGTTCCCTGCTTCTTCTGATTACATTGTATTGCAAAATTGAATTATTCCTTATGGCAGTGGCTTTTAATGTTTCATTGCAGCTTTACGGATGAACCTGCTGCAGTTGGCTTGAATGTGGCATTTGATTCGGTTTCCAGTAATTGCGACATTGAACCAAATGAATCGGACCTACCTAAAATTGATTGTCCATTTGGTGTTTCTGAAGCCGTAATAGTCCCTTATTTGCGCTCTGCTACATTAAGTGGTCTCAAGTACTCCAATGGATCTTACACTGCTGCTCTCTCACCTGTATGACTATTCTCTTGTTATTATCTTGCCTTAAAAGGCAACAGAGAACGCCACAAACATTATGTCTTTTGGCTTCCCTTGCACTTAATAATTTTTCTCTGTTTTTATATGTAATTTTGCATATTTACTTGATCATATAAAATATTTGTACTGTACAATTTTTCCCATGTCCTTTTCTGCATAAAATTACTTCGCTGAAGGAATTTGATGCCATTGATGACTGAAGTGACTGAACCCTACCTGTGTTGGTGTTTGTACTTTGGGTGTGACTGAATCAACAAATATTAAGAGTGTAAATTCTTAATTAGGGTTGGTGATGTTTGTTATATGTTCAGATATTCATTTTGAAGTACTTGTATAATAGGAGGAATCAGCACCCAGTCGGCTAAAATTGCTTGTTTGTTTTTTACTGACTCGGGTCTGGATCTGACTCGGTCCGATTCAGATGTCAGACTGTTCTTTTTTTTTATTTTTTGAGTCAGATTTGACTCGTCAATTGAGTCAGACTTGACTCGTCAATTGAGTCAGACTTAACCCATGTCTCAGACCCATTTGAGTCGGGTAATAAAATACCCCTGACTCATGGAAACAGACCACTGACTCATATTTTTGAGTTAGATGAGTCGGATCTGACTCAAAAAACAAACTTATTGAGTCAGATCCAGATAAGTTAGATGATTTCAGTTAGATCCAGACGAATCAGGTGAGTCAGGAGAAAACAAACAGGATGTAAACCACCAAGGGACTTCGCTAATGCATCAACTATTTTTATGTTCTTGATGTTGCAACGCCTATAAATGTTATTAAAGTAAATTAAGAAAAGCATTTTAAATATGAATAAAGTTTAATGATTAATTTATCGGGATGTCCGGTATGAAAGGGATGATGATATCATCTACACTTTATATTTTGCTTTGTGCCCATCCCAGAAAATAGTAGGGGGCCACTATTACTTGTTATGTGAGTGTGGGGAAGGTTGTGGGGAGGATTGTTGGGGGATTAAAAGCATTTTCCCTCAATCCATGGTAGAATCATTCCCCTCTTCACCATTATATATTTATACGGGTGAGTGTATAGTTGAAATTGCAGATTTCATGTATCAAGATTATTCACAAATACTGCTACAAGTATGTTTGCAACAATCGTTTCATGACTCAACTAATGTAAGAACAACTAAGAATATATTAAAATAATAGTTCTTATTAATGCATTTAAGCCAATAATCAAAACGCCAAAATACGGTGTTTGTCGGAAACTATTTCGCTTTTCACCCATTTTAATCAGTTCAGATATTGTTAGTTTTGCAACCAAAAACGAGTTCTGATATCTGCCAATGACTAATGGGATGCTATTTTGTTTGTGGTGTATTAAAATTCATATAAGAAAAAATATGTCTCACCAGTCACCACTGGATTACTACACTCCTGAAGTAAAATGAGACCCCTACAGATTTAGACCCTGCAAGCCATATTCCATGTAGATGTAAAAACAGTAAAAAAGATTTCTTTTTCTTTTTGAAGCGTGTAAAAACAATAGCTAAGGATCGATTTATACAAATGCTCTCACGGAGCAGTCAAAAATTCATTAAAAATGAAGGCCGGACGAAAACAACCAAACAAATCACCTTAACTACGAGATGTCGAGAATAGATTTTTGATGCAGTACTTTGTGGTCTTGGTGGGACTCTAAATTGAGATCACTAAAATAGTTTTCCTTACTATTAAAATTCTAGCAATCCAAGGTTTTAAACGATACCCTTATACGAAGAAGATGACTTAGCAATTACCAACGTGATAAACACTCTTTCATATAAATGTGATGCTCTGCACGGAAGCATACAAATTGTTGTGCGGTCTTGGGAGTATACTAGATCTTGTTTTTTGGACAAACCTTTTTTGATTTTTTTAAAATAAAATATTAATCAATACTTTATTTTCTTACCGTTTTGTCTTACGGGGGAGTATATGACCCACATGTAAAAATTCACACTTATTTCCTTTGCTTATAAAACCCAAGTTGAATTCCCTTTCTATTTACCTTACAACTAGAATATTATCCTATGCTCTCTTCTCGATTTTCTCGTTTCTTGATCTCTTCTCGATTTTCTTGCTTCTTCTTACAATGTGAAATATGTGTTTACATTTCTTTTCATCTTGCTGCCAAAATATTTGAATAGGTAATATATGATGTGATATGCATATGTTACATCAGGCAGTTGTATCTTGAACATAAGTGCTTTGTTGGCCATTAGCATTACACTTTTGAGGTTTGATCAAGCGATATATTTTCGATATTTTGGGGATCTGTTTATCAAATCTTGGATATTTTTTTTATTATTATTATTTTAATATGTCCCATTTTTTTTAAAGGACAACTTATAGAACAAGTAACTTTGTCTTCCACCACTTCATCTTTTTTTCTAGTTATTTTAATACATCTTATGTTGTTCTGTTTATCGGTATGATTCTAACACAAATTTAAGAACAACCCCAAAAAATTGAAAATTAATTAAGAAAATCAGCAAAAATAAAATACAAAACAATAAGTGTCTCTGTGCTATGAAACGTATTTGATGGTCTAAAAAGTAGCTTAGTGAGGATTAAAATTCAAAGATATGATAAAGATTGAATCATGTTGCCAAGGATAATTTTTCATTTAAGATAAAGGAAGAAGCAAAAGCACATTATCGCTTTTAAACTATTTTTTTTTACATCTGGAATAGATAGTTCTTTATTTCATGAACAAAGAGCCTTATGCCATTATTGTTATGAGTTCAAGCATCCAAATTCCAGATCAAAATAATAAAAAATTTCATAAGATGAGGATTTTTAACTAAAATTTCTTTGGTCATGATTTTTTCCTTCATAACTCCAGAACCGTTCATTGTGGTTTATGAGTCATGACACCTTCAATATAAGGAAACTGGAAAAGGGAAATATGGGCAACAGAGCCATCCATTGCAAGCTCCCCCGAGTAAAATGGGTAACGATATAAAAATTAGAATTACTAAGTTCGTCGTTAACAATATTATTCCTGTTTTAGCGTAAAGTAAATGCAAGCATGAAAAGAAAATAAAAAGAAAAACTTACGAGCCATGGATCATTATACAAAACATGAGTATATTACTGGAATGATGTCACGATGATCTAGGAATGAATAATCAGTTAACGTGTATGATGATGATAATATAAGGAAACTAAACAATCATTTGAATGTATCAATAATTTAATCATAAAATTGTCATTATACTTCAAGGAATACTCATCTAATGGTACGGTTCATAAACTTTGAGAACTCAATATATTGCTCTACAAAGGTGCCACGAGCAACGTTCAACACACGACGAGACATAAAGGCAATAACACCATGAAGCTCAAAAATGACAGCCCGAAGGTCCGCGACAGATGCCTTCGCAGCAGCCCATGCGGTCATGCAATGGATCTTGAGGGACTATAAAACATTAAGCGCGATTTCCAAAGACTTAAGCTTCTTGTTAATCTTGGAAACCTCCTTGGCTAAACAAGAACGATTGTTATCCAGCCCAGCCTGCGAGAAACGAGAAACAACATATGCCAACAAATGAAGAAAAACAAAAGACGTAAAAACAAAAGTCATTAACAGAGATCTGAACATCATAATCTAAGATAGATAGGAAGGAAGTTTCCCATGGTGGGAAAAATTGAGGACTCACATATGTTACGGTGTAGATGATGAAAAATGGTTAGGTTTAAAGAGTTAAAATATATGGTATAAGTGCGGAAGGTTGATATGAACAGACATTGTCTAAACTAAGATAATGGTCGTTCACGGTTTTCTTCAATCACAAATGAAGAGATAAGATTTTTTGTAGGGAGGAAATATAAGAGAGGTAAAACTAGAGTTCTTGGTTACTGATATTGCAGATGAAGAAGCTATAAGAGAGAGAGAGGTTGCAGAGAACTATTATTCTGATATTGTTGATGTGTTAAGAATGACCGAGAGCTGGTCGGTTTATTTATACCTTTGAAAAACTTTAATATCTAGTCGGCGAGATATGGATGAGGAATATAAGCACCTCCTCCTTAACCTCAGGAATAACTAAGAATATATCAAGGGTTGATTTTATCATGTAAATCTGATCTCTGGTGACCGATCATCCCATTTGTGAGTAGGATGATACTCACACACGTCGTAGACCTTAAGGAAAAAACTATGAGTTTACCCCCCACCCCCCCATGTACGACGTAATTAACTTTTATGTATGATATGTCGCATGACATGGTAGTATTCTCCGAGAAAGCCTAAGTCATGTGGAGATCTTAATTAAAGAGGCTTGTTATAACCGTGTGTGTCATGAGGAGAGCACAAGCTTGGTTAAGGTCATGCATGACCTTGCTATAATAGTTTTTTTAGATAAAAGAAAGATAAGGCCGACTTTGTAGAGAGGTTATGACCTAATAGAGGTCAAGCATTAACCTAGGATTGCCGTCTATTAATTAGATGAGCAGAGACATGACTGAATATGTAGAGAAGATAAGGTATGATGTTGCTTGTCCAGTTAGAGGAGCCTGACAATCTCTTGTCCAATTATAAGAGCAAGGAAGGGTCGAGCATCAACCTAGTACGTCCATCGAGCGAAGAGCGAATGCAACGTCGTTATTCTATGACGGAACAATACAGCTTTCGTCTATGACTGGAAGAAGACTGGATATTTATCATAGAAGAAAGCATAAACCCTAAATCCCTGTAAAGGTCCTCCTAGTCAAGTTGATGAGCTTTGAGGGTAAAATAGCCAGGAACACTCTTGAAAAGTTCGAATAAATCTCAGATATCATGAACTTAATGTTCTGGCTTCGGACGTATGTATGGATGTAAAGCCTCGAGCTTAATTTAATGAACGTGGTGGTTGTATAACTATCCATAAGGATTCGTGTAAAGAGACTCAGCATGTTAATGAGGCTCGGCAAGGTATAGTGGGGCTTACTAAGGAAACGAAGCTTCGTAAGGGTAGAAGGGCTTAGCAGGGTGGCAAGCCTCAACAGGATATGCAAGGGCTCAACAGGGGAAGCAAGGCTCATCAGGCATATTAGTGCTCAACAAGGGTAGCAGAGCTCAACACCCATCTTGAACTTATATTTCTTCATTTGTCTTCGAAATTGAACCACACTCATAAGGTTCAATTATTTCCTTGGCTGGGTAATTGATCTTGAGCTAAGTTAGATAATTTTCAAAATGGCTATTTTTCCCGTGGTTATAAAATAACCATTTTTCCATTGATCGAAAAATCACCATATACATTTGGATAAACATGTTCGCCACCAACAAGACTGAAACAAAAAATGATGTCGACAACATAATATTCCACATCTACAAAAAAAAGGGAAGGAAGTACCACCAAACATCAATCAGAACAACATATAAATAGTCAGAACAAGTCATCGATATATTCAAACAGACAAAAAAAAATATCTTGATAAAATTATGAGTAGCTCGAGATAAAGATGGAGCAACGACAATGAAATCCATGGTAGAAGAATAGTGAACAAAATAAGCCAGAATTAAAAGAAAATGAAAAAATACTTTTGGAAAAGAAAAAGATAAATTATAAATTGAGGAATAAGGGGAATAATATGATTTAAGTATTTCCAGGATATATGAACAAAAAATATTCGAAGCATCCAAAATCAATCAATGGAGAGTGAAAAAGCGGTGGTACAACAACCTCACTCAATATTTCGATTAGCAATTTGTATGGACAAACTCCAATATACTTTCAAGAGAATCAACTAGACTCAATCTTAATAAAGTATATCAAAGAGTTCTAATATCTCTATTTCACAATGTAATCAGCAAATCGAACAGATAGAAATCTGTGAGCCTGATTATTATGTGAAATAACTTGAACGGTACCAAAGACCAATGTTCAAGTGTCAATCAATGTAAATCAGCAACCAAAGGTTGGACATTCTAATTGATTGATCGTAACGCACAACCTGTGATATTTCAATTATATAACAAAATATAATGCGAAAAAGAAATAACACAGACACCAGAATTTTGTTAACGAGGAAACCGCAAATGCAGAAAAACCCCGGGACCCAGTCCAGATTGAACACACACTGTATTAAGCCGCTACAGACACTAGCCTACTACAAACTAACTTCGGTCTGGACTGTAGTTGAACCCAAATCAATCTCACACTGATCTGAGGTACAATTGTGCTCCTTACGTCTCTGATCCCAGCAGGATACTACGCACTTGATTCCCTTAGCTGATCTCACCCACAACTAAGAGTTGCTACGACCCAAAGTCGAAGACTTTAATAAAAAAATCTGTATCACACAGAAAAGTCTACGATAATAGATAAATCTGTCTCCCACAAAAATACCTACAATTTTTTGTTACGTCTTTTGATAAATCAAGGTGCAAAGGAACCAATTGATAAACCAGACTTATATTCCCGAAGAACAACCTAGTATTATCAATCACCTCACAATAATCTTAATCGACGCGGCGAAAGAAGATATTGTGGAATCAAAAACGATGAGACAAAGATGTTTGTGACTACTTTTATATCTTTCCTATCGGAGATATTAATCTTAAGCCAATCGTTACGATTGTACTTGGTGTGAAAACGAAAGCGCACACAAAACCTACAAGTATATAGGGCCAAGTTATAGTAAAGGGATGAGTAAGGGGAAGTCCACAGGGATGTGGTGTGTAGTGATGGTATCTAAGCTACGAACCAAGGCAAGTAGCCAAGAGCAAGGGAGATAAATTGTAACTAAATTCAACCTATCATGAAACTAAGAGTTCAAACTAAAACAGGAAGTAAGCAAATTGCAGGGTGATTTCAAGCACAACAGTGCAAGGCAGAGGAGGACAGTGCACTATAACTAGTGCACAGCAAGGTTTAAGTTGCACAATTTAAGCAAAACAGTGAAGAAACAAGTAGCTGGGCAAAAACCAAAAACAGAGAATTTCAAGTGACAGTGAAGTGAGTTTGTGGACTAAACTAAGGTTCTGAATCCACCTAGTGACCTAGCCAGATAGTGTAGTTCTAGGTTAAATCCCTATCCCTAATGGAGCTAGGTGAAGGTTCAAGCCTGCCTATGTTCCAGGGCATACATAGATGGAATGGAAGAATAATAAGCTAGTTCAACTGTTTTACTCCTAGCATTGACTGTCTTTTAACAGCACAATCAATCACAAGCAAAGTTGGACACTAATTTCCTCCATTCCTCAATCAGTTCAACTTACATAAGTTATAACCTAACATTCCACCACCTAACTGTGTACTAAGGTTTCATCTAAACCTTAGCTAATGTAACTTAGCTCATAACTAACATGTTACTAATATCATACATCTTAACAGATAATTGACACATAACTTCAAATTTTTACTGAACTCAAATAACTGAATTTGAAATTGGAAATAAAACTACTACAATGTTCACTGGATAGTCCAGAGATGATTCTGACATTCACCCTTCATCTCTATTTATACCCAAAACATTCAATTAGGGTTTACAAGCATTTTCCCCAAATTTGATAAAATTAGGGTTTTTGGGAAATTGGGGAAAACTCACCGTACCCTATGAATTCGTTGTCTCCTCTGCAATTGAGCGCTGACCCATGCTTCCACTTGCTCCTGTCAACTCGAACAACGCTCCAAGTTGGTCTTCTCTCCACTGTAACTGAACTCTAGCTCTGCCTTTCTTGTTTGTAGCATCTAGGGTTGATGTGTTTCTGTGATGGTCGGGGAAGAAGGTGGTGATGGAGCTCGAGGTCTGGTAATGTCGGGGCATGATGGTGAAGGAGTTGCAGGTGATGGAAAAGAGGAAGTTTGGGGAAGGGAAGAAGAGGTCGACAGTTTGGGGAGAAGGGAGTGTTTGGCTTGAGGTCGATGGGTTTGGAAGTTAGGGTGTTGAGCGGGTGTGGCAAGGGGTGATGATTTGCGAGGAAACGCGTCGGATGTGAAGATGGTAGGTGGATCCAACTGTGAGATGGGAAGATATTGGAGAGACCGTAGGATGAGGAAATGCAGCAAAAAGGACGGCTCAAGATTGAGATGGGCGCTGCGATGTGAAGCGAGGACTTCGGAGTTTGATGTGCGATAATGGAGTGACCGTAGGATGCTGAAATGCTTCGATCTGACGGCTGAGAACCGAGGCGGGCTTGGGTTGAGATATTTGCGTAATTCCTCCCGGCCTTTCACTACTTTTCTGCTCTTTTCCGCTCCGCAATTCATCCAACTTTATTTATTACCTAAAAATGCAAAATTAATTAATAAAAATATTTAATCTTGAAAACAAGGAAAATACAGAATATGGGGTAAAATATATAATTTAATGCACAAAGGATGAGTTAAATGCCAATAAAAATATATAGAAATATGCACTTTTTAGCACTCATCAAATACCCCCAAACCTGAATTTTACTTGTCCTCAAGTAAAACAAAACTAAGGAAATCCTACCTATACCACTGTCGCTGGTCTCTCGATTGCATTTAGCGAATGCAATAAGCCTTTTAAACCACTAAGTGTACCTAGTGGACGAGTTGAAGTCTCGTGAAGGTTTGCTTAGAACGTACCTACAAAGTTCTAGGACAAAATATAAGCTCAGATTCCATCAAATGTGACATGTGCAAGTCAGTTTAAGCTCACAGCAAAATGGAGATGTCAATCTAGCTATCCAAGGCACAATCCTAGCACTGATAATAAATAAAGACATGTGATAAGAGTGTAAAGTGTATCTACACATGTGTAAAGAAAGATCGGATGTTATGACTACTAATCACCAAGAGATAGTTTCTCAGGCTAAGAACCAAGGTCGAAATCTAGCTAGTTGTCCGGACTTTACGAGAATTGTGAATGAGTAGGAGGTGTTTCACAATTACTCGCGTTGTACATCAATGGCATACACCCTCCTTGCTTATTACAATGAAACAACAAAATGACTCTTTACATGACTCTTATTTATATTGACTACTCTCTTTTATTTTTGGAACAAGAGAGGATGGAATTGATAAATACTTGATTGATTTTTTCATTTTTTTCATTCTTTTTTTTTTCTTTTTTTTTTTTTTTTTTTTTTTTTTTTTAACTAGGAAACACTTTTGATACATATACAAAAGGAAACAAAAGATTACATGACACTTTGCAAGAGGTAGCCCTTTTTGATGCACCCAGTTAAATTCGATGGTTGTCTTTCTTAATGTAACCTCCACCTTCTATCCCAACCAACCAAAGAACAAGCTAGTCAAGTTTCGTTCAGTATTCTAAAGTGATTGGCAATCGTGACTTCCTATCAAACACCTTGAAGATCGAGGCTATACATGTATTGGTAGATCGTGCGCGTGCAAGTTTCTTATCACTATGTGAATTGTGCTAGAATCAGGTTGCCTAAATATCTAGACTAAGACTCCTAATAATTACATATTTGCACAAGAGTCAACATTTCAAGGTAAATGAGCTCCATTTTTATGTTTTTTTTCAATTTTTAATAATTTTTTTTTTATATAAAACTCTTTGGTTTTAATGGGTTTGGTTTCTTGGGATAAATTTGGTTTAGACGGGATTATGTCAAAAAGAAAGAGGTTTGTTTTCCTATTATAGCATGTTATCAGGGTTCCTAAATCTACCCCCAAACCTAAAATAAACAGTGTCCTCAATGTTTTAGAAAGGAAAGAAAAATTGTACATGAAGAAACAAAAATCACAAGAAAAGAAAGAGCATGGAATGTTTAACCTGATTTATGTACAAGGGTGGATCAGCTTAGTCCACATAGACGGGGTCCTCCAGGTTGGTTGTTTCAATGTCGAGTGGGATTGGTTCAAGGAATGGCTTTAATCTCTGCCCGTTGACTTTGAAAATGTTTCTGTTGGCGACATCTTCCAGTTCCACAGCCCCATGAGGGAAAACTGTGCGTACTAAGAATGGGCCCGTCCATCTGGAACGCAGTTTTCCCGGAAAAAGATGCAACCGGGAGTTATACAACAAAACTTTCTGACCAGGCATGAATGACTTGCGGAGAATCCGCTTGTCATGAAACATCTTCATCTTCTGCTTGTACAGCATGGCACTGTCATAAGCCTCATTTCTCAATTCTTCCAACTCGTTGAGTTGGAGTTTCCTTTGAATACCAGCCTCGTCCAGAGAGAAGTTAAGCTTCTTGATTGCCCAGTAAGCACGATGTTCTAATTCCACAGGAAGATGGCACGTCTTTCCATACACTAGACGATAGGGGGACATGCCAATCGGTGTCTTATAAGTTGTTCTATAGGCCCACAAAGCATCATTCAGTCGTAATGACCAATCTTTCCGGGACGGGTTAACCGTCTTCTCTAGAATGTGCTTGATTTCCATATTAGACACTTCTACTTGTCCACTCGTCTGAGGGTGGTACGGAGTTGCAACCTTGTGAGTTATGCCATACTTGCGTACTAAAGACTCAAAGTACTTGTTACAGAAATGTGAACCGCCGTCACTGATGATAGCTCTAGGGGTACCAAAACGTGCAAATATGTTTTCCTTTATAAATGAAAGTACCACCTTGTGGTCGTTTGTTCTGGTTGCGATGGCTTCTACCCACTTAGAAACGTAATCAACTGCGACTAGGATATACAACCTACCGTCAGAAATAGGGAATGGACCCATGAAGTCGATCCCCCAAACATCAAAAAGTTCCACTATCAAAATAGGGTTCAATGGCATAATGTTTCTCCTCGAAATACTTCCTAGATTTTGACAGCGTTCACAAGCCACACAGTGATCATGGCAGTCTTTGAACAATGATGGCGAATAGAACCCACACTGCAGAATCTTTGCAGCGGTTTTCTTGGCACTGAAATGGCCTCCACATGCTTGGTTATGACAGAAAGATATCACTTCTCTCTGTTCATTGTTGGGGACACATCTCCGAATGATTTGGTCCTGGCAGTACTTAAACAAATATGGGTCGTCCCAAAGGAAATGTTTAACTTCAGCCAAGAACTTAGAACGGTCTTGTCTAGACCAATGTGAAGGCATTCTACCTGCAGCAAGGTAGTTAACAATGTCGGCAAACCAAGGAAGGTCTGACACAGACATCAATTGCTCATCAGGAAATGATTCTCTGATTAGTATAGACTCATCAATAGACTCAATGGTTAATCTAGACAAATGATCAGCAACTACGTTCTCACAACCTTTCTTATCACGGATTTCGAGATCGAATTCCTGTAATAAGAGTATCCATCGAATAAGGCGAGCTTTAGCATCCTTCTTGGAAAGAAGGTACTTCAAAGCCGCATGGTCAGTGTATATGATGATCTTAGATCCTATGAGATAAGATCTAAACTTGTCTAATGCGAAAACGACAGCAAGCAATTCCTTCTCGGTAGTTGAATAATTGAGTTGGGCATCATTAAGGGTTTTGCTAGCATAGTATATCACACATGGTAGTCTATCAACACGTTGTCCTAAAACAGCACCAACGGCATAATCAGAGGCATCACACATGAGCTCGAACGGTAGCTCCCAGTTGGGTGGTTGGACAATAGGAGCTGAGGTAAGGAGAGTCTTGAGTTCTTCCCACGCCTTCACACACGCAGCATCAAAGTTAAAGACAACATCTTTGGCAAGTAGGTTACACAAAGGGCGAGAGATTTGGCTAAAGTTTTTGATGAATCGCCGGTAGAATCCGGCGTGACCTAAAAATGATCGAATCCCCTTCACAGAGTGGGGTTGGGGTAAATTTTGAATGAGGTCGACTTTAGCTTTATCTACTTCAATTCCTTTTTCCGATACGACGTGTCCTAGAACTATGCCGGAGTTCACCATGAAGTGGCATTTTTCCCAGTTTAAAATCAGATTCTTTTGCTTACATCTTGATAGGACAAGGACTAGATGGTCCAAACATTCGTCAAAAGAAGAACCAAACACAGAGAAATCATCCATAAAGATCTCGAGAAAACTATCTATCATGTCTGAAAAATGCTCATCATGCAACGCTGAAAAGTAGCAGGTGCATTACACAGCCCGAAGGGCATACGTCTAAAAGCAAATGTCCCAAATGGACACGTGAATGTAGTTTTTTCCTGATCTTCCGGTGCAATGTGGATTTGGTTATAACCGGAAAAGCCATCTAGAAAACAGTAGTGATTGTGTCCAGACACACGTTCTAGAATTTGGTCTATGAAGGGAAGGGGGAAGTGATCTTTTCTTGTTACTGTGTTCAACTTCCTGTAGTCGATACATACTCGCCATCCTGTGGTTGTACGTGAAGGGACTAACTCATTCTTTTCGTTCCGAACTACAGTAATGCCTGACTTTTTAGGCACAACTTGAATGGGACTAACCCATCTACTATCTGAAATCGGATATATGATACCCGCATCAAGCAGCTTCAAGATCTCACTCTTAACAACTTCTCTCATGTTAGGATTAAGTCTCCTTTGCATTTCCCTCGATGGTTTGGCATTCTCTTCAAGGTTAATGTGGTGCATGCAAATGGTGGGACTAATTCCTTTGAGATCTGAGATGGTCCATCCTCTTTCTGCTCCTCCAGTACTTCTAAAATCTTGTTTTCATGTTCTATGTTTAATTGGGAAGAAATGATAATAGGTAAAGTATCAGAAGGACCTAGAAAAGCATACTTCAAAGTATCAGGTAAAGGTTTCAATTCCTGCTTGGCCTTAGGAGACTCATCCGAAGATATGACAGACTTCTCAGAAAGTGGGAGTTGTTCCACTTTAGTCTGCCATTCAGTGATGTCCATATGAGGTACAGATTCGAGCAAAGATTGGACTTCACCAAGGTATTCATCATCATACAACTCCAAGTCAACTTATTCCAGACATGCTTGCAAGGGTTCGACTGACATCATGCTAGTCAATGAGTCTTGTATCAAACTCTCAATCATATTGACCTCATGTACATCCTCATCATCAAGATTCACATGTTGTTGACTAACATTAAACACATTCAGCTCTACAGTCATGTTTCCAAAAGACAGCTTCAACACTCCATTACGGCAATTGATGATCGCATTAGACGTCGCCAGGAAAGGACGCCCTAAAATGACAGGAATGTGGCTATCCGGGTTTTGTACAGGTTGAGTATCTAAGACAATAAAGTCTACAGGAAAGTAGAACTTATCAACCTTAATCAAAACATCCTCAATCACACCTCGAGGGATTTTGACAGATCGGTCCGCCAATTGGAGAGTTATGGGTGTTGGCTTCAACTCTCCAAAACCTAACTGCGCATAAACAGAATATGGCAGGAGGTTCACACTTGCACCTAGATCTAATAAAGCTTTATCAACCATGTGGTTTCCTATAGTGCAAGAAATTGTTGGACAACCTGGGTCCCTAAACTTAGGTGGGGTTTTGTTCAAAATGATGGAACTCACTTGTTCAGCTAAGAAAGCACGTTTGTGTACATTAATCTTGCGTTTTTGAGTACAAAAGTCTTTGAGGAATTTGGCATATGCAGGGATTTGCTTAATTGCCTCAAGAAAAGGAATGTTGATGTTGACTCTTTTGAACAGTTCTAACATCTCATTGTAGTGGGTGCTTATCTGTTGGCGAACTAACCTCTGAGGATATGGAGCAACAGGAGCATTAGGAGGTAGAGGGACATTCCTAGCAGTGGGATTGTCAGCTTCACTAATGTGCTCGGACTCTTTATCTAAACTGGAGGTTTCCTTAGGTGGTGTAGGCAGTGCTAAGTTTGGCTCGGATTCACTTGTTTGTGGCATGCCTACGTTGTTCTCAACAATCTTACCACTTCGGAGAGTGGTGATGGAATGGACTTGATCGGGTGAGGTTTCTTCGCAAGATGATGTGCCTGCTTGAAATATCCTCTTTGGATTTTGTTGGGGTTGGCTAGGAAGTTTACCCTTTTCTCTCTCACTTATTGAATCACACATTTGACCCATCTTTTGATCTAGATTTTTCTGACTTTGCACCAGACTCTGGACAATCTCCTCTATGTTGGATAATCTCTTGTCGGTATTTTGTTGAGGATATGATTGTTGTTGAGGGTTCCTAGGGTATTGATATCCCTGATTGTTTTGATAGCTTTGGGTGGGTTGATATGGTCCTCCTTGAGTGGGGCCTTTGGACCATGAAAAGTTGGGGTGGTTCCTCCATCCTGGATTGTAGGTCTGTGAATAAGGGTTATGCTCTGGTTTTTGAAACATCGCATGTGCTTGCTCAAGTCTAGCTTCCTGGACTGCAAGTAAATCTGGGCAACTATTGAGTTGATGGTTGGGATCATGGCAAGCAGCACATACAGACATTTCGACATGTTCTCGGAGAGTAGTGGTGGAAGGTTTTGCATTTTTATGTAGTTCTAACTCTTCTATTCTCCTAACTAACGATGCCATCGTTGCATTTCCCTCAAAATCTGACTCAATCCTAAGAACCTTAGCTACAGGTGTAGTCTTTCTGGGTTCACGAATGGATTCCCACTGTTGCGTCTTCTCAGCTACCTCAATTAAAAAGTCCCAAGACGCATCAGCAGTTTTGTCTACGAAAAGACCATTGCACATCGACTCAACCGTTGTTCGGGTGGACACATCTAGACCCTCATACAAAATTTGCACAAGTCTCCATTTTTCAAAACCATGATGGGGACATTGGAGCAATAATTCATTGAATCTCTCCAGGTATCTAGCTAAGGTCTCACCCTTTAATTGCACAAAGCTATTCAGACTTTGACGAATTGTCGCAGTCTTGTGGTTTGGGAAGAATTTTTTGAAAAACACCTTTGTGAGGTCATCCCATGTCATGATGGATTGTGGCTGTAAAGCATACAACCAGGCTTTTGCCTTATCTTTCAGGGAGAAAGGAAAGAGCCTTAACTTTAGGGTTTCGCCGGTCATTTGAGTGAAACGCAGAGTTCCACAAATTTCCTCGAATTCTCTCACATGGTGGTAAGGGTTTTCATTTTCAACACCTCTAAAAATAGGGAGCATTTGTATTGTGCTCGATTTCAGCTCATAGTGGCCATTAGCCTCGGGTAGGACAATGCAAGAGGGTTGACTTGCTCTAGTTGGGTACATATAATCCTTGAGGGTACGGTGTTCTCCCATTGTTTCAGATTGGTCCGGTGTGTTTTCCTCAGAAGTTGTGGGTATGTCAATTGGGTCTATTTGATTTACTCTAACTAGTCTATTTGATTGGTCTCTAAAGGTTACAATCATATCCCACTCATGAAATAACAAGCCCACAGATAATGGAGAAAACAGGGCCCATAAGGATTATGAAGATTTGGTTTTGAAAGGGTTAAGTGGAATTTGGTTTTAAGGAGTGGAATTTTTGGTTTTCAAAAATGGGTATTTTGGTTTTAAGATGGGTTTTGGTTAAAATTGGGTTTGGGAACTTTGGTTGAGTTGGGTTTGAACTAAGCCTAATTTGGGTTAATTTTGGCACACGAATTTGAAGCTTAATATAAATTGTCACACATCCACAAAAGAAAGAAAAATAACAACAGTAAAAAATATTACAAGCCCATAAAAGAAAAAGAAAAGAAAAAAACAAATAAAAATTATTACAAGCCCAAATTAATTGAATAAATTATTACAAGCCCAAATGAATTTTAATGAGGCCCAGTTGGGTTAACTCATGGGTTAGGCTTACTTGGTTTTGGAGGGAAGCCCAGTTGGGCTTTTATTCCCTTTGTTGCACTAGCCCAGTTGGGATTGGATCATCCTTAGCTTTTCTTTGCATCAACCCAGTTGGGCTTGTATCTAACTCAGCTTCACTGCAGCCCACAGCACCTTGGTTCAGCTCACCAAGCTGGAATAGCAGCACTGGCTCAGGAGAAGAAGGTAGAGGTTGGTAGCACAAGCAGCAGCAAAGCTTTGCAGCAAAGCAGAACAGCAGCAGCTAGAAGCAGACAGCAGCAGCACCAGCACCAGCTACACAGCACAGCAGCAGTAGCACACAGCAGCAAGGGTGATGCAACAGCAAAGCACAGAACAGGTATCTGCTTAAGTTACAGCAGGTTAAAAAGGGAGTTGGCAGGCAAGGTAGGTAAGCAAGGCTGAAGCCAGAGAAGGAGGTAGCCAGCAGCAGGGACAAGCACTACTCAGCGCACATCCCCGGCAGCGGCGCCAAAAACTTGGTGCGAAAACGAAAGCGCACAAAAAACCTACAAGTATATAGAGCCAAGTTATAGTAAAGGGATGAGTAAGGGGAAGTCCACAGGGATGTGGTGTGTAGTGATGGTAGCTAAGCTACGAACCAAGGCAAGTAGCCAAGAGCAAGGGAGATAAATTGTAACTAAATACAACCTATCATGAAACTAAGAGTTCAAACTAAAACAGGAAAGTAAGCAAACTGCAGGGTGATTTCAAGCACAACAGTGCAAGGCAGAGGAGGACAGTGCACTATAACTAGTGCACAACAAGGTTTAAGTTGCACAATTTAAGCAAAACAGTGAAGAAACAAGTAGCTGGGCAAAAACCAAAAACAGAGAATTTCAAGTGACAGTGAAGTGAGTTTGTGGACTAAACTAAGGTTCTGAATCCACCTAGTGACCTAGCCAGATAGTGTAGTTCTAGGTTAAATCCCTATCCCTAATGGAGCTAGGTGAAGGTTCAAGCCTGCCTATGTTCCAGGGCATACATAGATGGAATGGAAGAATAATAAGCTAGTTCAACTGTTTTACTCCTAGCATTGACTGTCTTTTAACAGCACAATCAATCACAAGCAAAGTTGGACACTAATTTCCTCCATTCCTCAATCAGTTCAACTTACATGAGTTATAACCTAACATTCCACCACCTAACTGTGTACTAAGGTTTCATCTAAACCTTAGCTAATGTAACTTAGCTCATAACTAACATGTTACTAATATCATACATCTTAACAGATAATTGACACATAACTTCAAATTTTTACTGAACTCAAATAACTGAATTTGAAATTGGAAATAAAACTACTACAATGTTCACTGGCTAGTCCAGAGATGATTCTGACATTCACCCTTCATCTCTATTTATACCCAAAACATTCAATTAGGGTTTACAAGCATTTTCCCCAAATTTGATAAAATTAGGGTTTTTGGGAAATTGGGGAAAACTCACCGTACCCTATGAATTCGTTGTCTCCTCTGCAATTGAGCGCTGACCCATGCTTCCACTTGCTCCTGTCAACTCGAACAACGCTCCAAGTTGGTCTTCTCTCCACTGTAACTGAACTCTAGCTCTGCCTTTCTTGTTTGTAGCATCTAGGGTTGATGTGTTTCTGTGATGGTCGGGGAAGAAGGTGGTGATGGAGCTCGAGGTCTGGTAATGTCGGGGCATGATGGTGAAGGAGTTGCAGGTGATGGAAAAGAGGAAGTTTGGGGAAGGGAAGAAGAGGTCGACAGTTTGGGGAGAAGGGAGTGTTTGGCTTGAGGTCGATGGGTTTGGAAGTTAGGGTGTTGAGCGGGTGTGGAAAGGGGTGATGATTTGCGAGGAAACGCGTCGGATGTGAAGATGGTAGGTGGATCCAACGGTGAGATGGGAAGATATTGGAGAGACCGTAGGATGAGGAAATGCAGCAAAAAGGACGGCTCAAGATTGAGATGGGCGCTGCGATATGAAGCGAGGACTTCGGAGTTTGATGTGCGATAATGGAGCGACCGTAGGATGCTGAAATGCTTCGATCTGACGGCTGAGAACCGAGGCGGGCTTGGGTTGAGATATTTGCGTAATTCCTCCCGGCCTTTCACTACTTTTCTGCTCTTTTCCGCTCCGCAATTCATCCAACTTTATTTATTACCTAAAAATGCAAAATTAGTTAATAAAAATATTTAATCTTGAAAACAAGGAAAATACAGAATATGGGGTAAAATGTATAATTTAATGCACAAAGGATGAGTTAAATGCCAATAAAAATATATAGAAATATGCACTTTTTAGCACTCATCAGTACTCAACACGATAAAATCAACAAGATCAGGTCACACAACTACAAGAAAGTAGTATCGGTCTGGCTTCACAATCCCAATGAAGTCTTCAAGTCGTTAACCTACAGGGTCTCGATAAGAAACCTAAGGTTAAAGGAGAATCGACTTTAGCTTATACAACTAGTATCACACAGGAGGTGTGGGGATTAGGTTTCCCAGTTGCTAGAGTTCTCCCTTATATAATCTTTCAAATCAGGATTTGCAATCAATGTTAGCTTGTAACAAAGCATTCAATATTCACCGTTAGATGAAAACCTGATTAGATTCAAGCTAATATCTTTTAACCGTTGGATCGAGAACTTAGCTTGTTACACACAAATGAAATGCGCGATTTTAGGTTTGTGTAACCGTACCCAAACATGTACATTTGTTGGTTCAACAATAGTTAACCAAATGGTTAGACATATGAGCACTTTCATATCAACCATATTCTTCTTCACCATAACTAGTTCACATGACTCAAATGAACTAGTTAGAGAGTTGTTCAATTGTATAAATATTATAGAAGTATACAAGACACAATTGAAGCAAAAACGATTTAATTCACTCGAATCGATTCATGAACTTTATAGCCGCGGTTTGCAAATTGCATTCCTTAGTTAATATAAATATAAGTTCACAAATAATCGTCTTTAGATATAACCAACTCAAGTACGCGGACTTAGTTCGCGGACTTAAGTTCCCGGAAGGAGTTCACAAACTCCAGCAGATATACTCGGGATGAGAACTTCCGCCAGTTCGCGGACTAGGTTCGCGGACTGAGTTCACAGCTCTTGTTCCGGTTTTCCTGATCAAAAAAGTACACATACTTTGGTTCAAGGAATAAGGACTTATACATATATGTGTTACCATACAATGCTTATATCCAACAATGGTTATATAATCTAAACTCTCATTTCAATCATTGAAACATTCTTAAGGGACGTTGTATAGTTGTTATTCACAAACTATTTTTCGTCAAAGCAATTTTCAAAGTGATTGAAACATAATATGACTTTCGTCACTAGGTAAAGATCAACTTGACCAAAGCGAAAGCTTACCAACACGTATTTCGATAAATAGATAGGCGAGATAAACTCGGCTTGAAATAGCAAATGTATATAATCAAAGTCTATATAGCAAAACGACTTTTGTCTCAAAATAGGAGATAGAGTAGGTAGACTTTTGAGTGATAGATAAGTTCAAGTCTCCACATACCTTTTAGTCGATGAAGTTCCACCAGTTCATTGAGTAGTTCTTCGTCTTGCATGATGATTGTCATGGAGTTCTTGAGCTCAACTACACTTTCTATCCTAATCCGAGACTTAGCTATAGTAGACTAGAAATCAAGACTTATAGTTTTGAACACTAATATTGACAAACATGCTTGAGATAACAACGCATGCGAGTTCGACCGAGCAGTGTTCTAATAGAGAGGGCGAAAACAACGTACTAAAGATCAAAAGGCACCGGAGATACAAAAACAAAATACTCCATTTTCTAGAAATGTAACTCAGTTATTACCTTACTCCTCGCATCAAGCTAAAAAAGATAAAATATGGATAATATACTTGACGTACATATATAGAGGCCTATTAAACAAGTATAGTGACAGCGAGCCTCAAGGCCTATATTAAGTAGTAATTTACCATAGGCTCGAGAAGCACCAAATCATGGAGGTACGTCTTTATGATCCATGTTAATATGGAACCTTATCCTCTGAGCTAAGGACTTCCCACTTCTCTCCCATGAATGAAGTTTCTATTTCTCTAAGTTATCTTTTGTCTTTACTATTATTAGTTTGTTCTTATTAGCTTAGAGCATTTCCAAGAGAAGATGGAAGATTTATTTTTCAGTGACACATAAGATTTTAAACCTTCATTTTAATGAAATACATCTCCAGCAGAAGGTCCTATAAAACAGGAGGGATGAAATACTAATTTTGAAGGTTTTGAAGAAAGTCTTATCTTGACCTTCGGAATGACTTTCATGTCATATTTTTTATTTTTAATAATTAATTAAAAAACAATTTAAAGAATTAAAATTTCATCACATATGATTTTCTAAGGGTTAAACCTCAATACTGTTGGAAATGGTTTATTAGTCATGGAGTCCTATATTTACTATATGTACAAATTCTTTTAAAAAAAGATTTCAAAAAAAAAATTTCACGTACGATTTTTATCACGGGCATTTGGAGATGCTATTAACAGTTCATTACCTACTGGGTCCAAGTAATTAACGACTATATGTAGTATGAAAGTGAATTATTTCATATATAGAGAAATTTCCTGCATAAAAAATAACCATTAATATCTAACGACTCGGAAAATAGAGCCGTTATAGAAATTGACAACTTAGGTAAGGCATTGGGACTGGAACTTAAGGGAGGATAATGAATAAAGTTACACAATACTCAACCATGTTCATAACATATGGGAAAGTAACCCATCATAATTATTATTTTTTTACTTTTTTTAAGAAACGTAACCACACTCTTATTGTGCATGTTCTTTCCGATTCTTAGTTTAAGCTAATCATTGACCATTTTTATATAATTTTTTTTCACGCACTACTCAAGCATTGCTTGTATAAGCATTGTATATTTAGCAACATCACACTCATTTGTTGAGATATATAAACAATATTTAATCGGTTCCGTTAACTTGATAAACTTTTAGTTTTTTTTTCTTGAAACAAAGTGTGCATAAAAAGACTAGCTGCTCAGTTTACAGGTCTGAGTAGCATTGTTTTGCCTGAGCATATTACAATTTATCTCAGATAAAAAGGTGCCACCATTTTCAGAGGTTGGGGCATATGACTTAGCAATATAAATAAGGTTTGGCTCCACACTTGCCTTAGGAAATTACAATTAAAACGTCTAAAATAACAAAATAAATCCACATTTTCATCAATGTGCTCAGACTTCGTTGCTTCTTGAGGGTTCTCCATTTGAGGTTAAGCTTTTTTATCGACTTACTGTCTTCGATCTCCATGTTAAAAATCTTGTTCCTTTGTTGTTGATGCCACTTCATTGCTGTAATCACTCCCAGAGTGTTGCTTTCTTCTAGAGAGCTCACTTCAAAGTGGAAGGCCCTTTGTCCCCTGCAGAATCCTCATTCATCTGTTAGAATAATGACCACAATGGCAATAGATAACATGTGGTACCACAAGATGTAACATAACATGGTTTGAGTTTGTCTATTGATCATGGTGTGTGTTTGGGCTAATTGTTCATTGCTTGGGTTTTTATTGAGGATAATGTTAAAGTACTACTCGGTCGAACTCGCATGCGTTGCTATCTCAAGCATGTTTGTCAATGTTAGTGATCAAAACTATAAATCTTGATTTCTAGCCTATCTATAGATGTCTCGGACTAGAACATAGATTGTGTAGTTGAGCTTAGTTTTCACGTCGTTCATCATTTGAAGACGAAGAACTACTTAGGGGAGCTTGTGGAACTTCATCGACAAAAGGTATGTGGAGACTTGAACTCATCTATCACTTGGAAAGTCACTCATCTATCACTTGGAAAGTCTATTTCTACTATATATCCTATATTGAGACATAAGTCGTATTATGATATAGTTTTCTATATACACATTTGAGATTTCGAGATGAGTTTATCTCACTTACATATTTCTCGAAATATGTGTTTGCAAGCTTTCGCTTCGACCAAGTTCATCTTATATCATGAGAAAATTTCCGAATAACATCTTACATAGTTTGTGTGATACAATCATTTGGTGTAGACTTGGAATGTTTCGATAATGATTATTTCAATATCTTGAAAATTGCTTTGATGCTAATAGTGTGTGAAAATGGCTATTGTCATCCTCTAAGAATGTTTCAATGATTGAAATAAAGAGCTTAGAATCATGTAACCATCTTTGTATATAAGCATATAGTGTGTTCGCACATTTGTGTATAAGTCCAAAACCGGGAACCAAATGTATACATACTTGTGTGTGTACTAAATGGTTGATGGAGACTGGCTAAGTATGCATACCCGTCCGCATACTGGCAGAAGTTCACGTCCGTGAATTTCTGCTGAGTTTGGAAATCAAAACCAACTCAAACCAGTTACCAAAGTATGCGTACACGTACGCATACTGGTGGAAAGTTCACGCCCGTGAATTTCTGCTGAGTTTGAAAAATAAAACAAACTCAAATTCGGTTACTTAAGTACGCATACCCGTACGCATACTTAAGCGGTTGCTTTCTAAAATCGGTTGTACATGAACCTAAACATTTATATAAAAATAAGGAATGCAATCTTTGCTAACCGTGGCTATAATGTTCATGTATTTATTCAAGTGAATCAAATCGATTTTGCTTCAATTGTGTTCTTGTATACTTCTATGAGAATATAGAAATTAAACGACTCTTTAACTAGTTTCATTTGAGTCATTTGAACTAGTTATGGTTAAGATGAATAAGGTTGATATGAGAGCAATCATATGGATAACCTCGGTTAACTATTTGTGAACCAACATGGTGTACACGTTTAGGTACGGTTACATAAACCTAAACGAGGGTACATTTCATTTGTGTGTAACAAACTAAGTTCGATCTAACAGTTGAAAGACATTAGCTTGGTTGAATCAGGTTTTTAATCTAATGGTGAATATTGAATGCTTTATTACCAAGGTAACTTGGATTCCAAACCCTGATTTGAAAACTATATAAAGGAGAACTCTAGCAACCGGGAAACCTAATCCCGACACCTCCTGTGTGTTACTAGTTGCATAACTAGAGTCGATTCTCCATTAACCTTAGGTTTCTATCGAGACCATGTAGGTTAACGACTTCAAAGACTTCATTGGGATTGTGAAGCCAAACCCAACTATTTCTCTTGTAGTTGCGTGTTCTGAGCTTGCCCGATTCTATCGTATTGAGTACAATTGAAATAATTGACTCGAGATTAAGTTCTCCGATAGGAAAGATAAAAGTAATCACAAACATCTTCGTCTCATAGTTTGTGATTCCACAATATCTAATTTCGCCATCATACGATTTAGATTATTGTGAGGTGATTCATAATACTAGGCTGTTCTTCGGGAATATAAGTCTGGTTTATCAATTGGTTCCTGTTCACCTTGATTTATCAAAAGACGGAACAAAAACTCTTGGGTATTTTGTGGGAGACAGATTTATTCAATCCTATAGACTTTTCTGTGTGAGACAGATTTGTTTATCAAGTCTCGACTTTGGGTCGTAGCAACACTTGGTTGTGGGTGAGATCAACTAAGGGAATCAAGTGCGTAGTATCCTGTTGGGATCAGAGACGTAAGGAGCACAACTGTACCTTGAATCAGTGTGAGATTGATTAGGGTTCAACTACAGTCCAGTCCGAAGTTAATTGGTAGTAGGCTAGCGTCTGTAGCGGCTTAATACAGTGTGATGTTCAAACTGGACTAGGTCCCGGGGTTTTCTGTATTTGCGGTTTCCTCGTTAACAAAATTATAGTTTTTGTGTTATTTCTTTTCCGCATTATATTTTGTTATATAATTGAAATATCACGGGTTTTGCGTTAAGATCAATCAATTAGAATATCCAACCTTTGGTTGTTGATTTACATTGATTGACGTTTGAACATTGGTCTTTGGTACCGTTCAAGTTGTTTCATATAATAATCAGGCTCACGGATTTCTATCTGTTTGATTTGCTGATTACATTGTGAAACAGAGATATTAAACTCTTTGATATACTCTAACTCTAGATTGAGTCTGACTGTCTAGTTGATTCTCTAGAAAGTATATTGGAGTAAGTCCTCTCAGATTGCCAAACGAATTGTTGGGTGTGGTTGTTAGACCCCCATATTTTCAAGAATGACCTTCCAGAAAATTCCATGACTATGGAGAAGGCAGTATCCATAATGTTGGAACTTAAAAAGTTCTTTGGAAATATGGATTTGTATGTGAAAGGTTCTAAAAGAGATCTCTTTCATGATAATACAATGGTCACTTGTGGTGAGCAAGACATTGTTCACCTCAACACAACTTGATTGTGTTGTAAGTGCATCCTCACCAAGGAATGCCATGTTATGTATACGGTGAGGGAAGCACGAGAATTGGGGCACACAGATTATGTTTGGTAAGGTTGTAGAATTCGACTGGATTCTTCTAAAAGGTATGTTTATAAACTTGAGAAAGTTTTGTGTTTTCATGTACCTTGATTATCGTTCATTTCTACCTAACTTGATCTTTGTTTAAGGTTCTTAAATGTTTAGGTATGAAAATAGTAGTTTGGGATGTTTGGACTTCATGGTACACATATCAGGTATGCATACCATCATCTAAAATCAAAATCCAGGGATTTTAGTATGCATACACGTTTGCATACGGCCCCAGGTCACGAAAATTCGTTTGCAAACCCGTATGCATACTGGCATGTAGACGTCTATATTCGGTAACCCGTATGCATACTGGAATGACCTCATTCTTTTTGCATTCTCTTCCTTTTTGAATTCTCTTCAAATTGGAGATGAGAATTATTGAATTTGGATGAGTTAAGATTGTTCTTTGTCCCGTCTCTTGTTTTTGAGTGTTTTGTTCCGTTTCGTCGCACTTGTTCCACTTCTGTTGGACTTGGGCACTTGGATTCTTGGAGTAATACTCTTCAAAGCTCATTTGTAGCTTTTAGAAGAATGTTGTTGGTGAATCACAAAGAAAGAAGTTCAAGAATGGGCAGTAGTATGCATTGTTATGGGATTCTTGAATGTTCACAATCATCTTACGTGAACTATGGTGCATGGTCGTTAATGACTTTGTATGTTCTTCTTTGTTAAGAAAATATTTTTATACGCCTTTGGTAGCTATTCTTGGTGTAAATCCATGCGAAAAAGATTGATTCTGCCCTCTAACGACAAATCATCTTTTATGTGCATTACGAGTTTGTCTTGATGTCTAGGAAACTTCTTATGAGAATTTTATTCTTGTTTTTTAAAAAAAGGATAACTAGGGTTTGGAATACCCATTATTGTGAGTACACATAGCTATGTCCAACGTTTTTATTTTTTAGATTTATTTATTTAAATTCTAAGTTATTTGGAAGATGATTTTTGCAGTATTAACCTTTATGGTTTCATATATTACAAATTTTTATGGGATATGTTGTTTACGTCCGTGAACCTTGACTGTCTCATACTTGTTCAAAAGTTATCTCTATTATATATCGATATGAAAGTATTTATAAAAGATAGAATGAACTTTTGAATACAAAAGTTAAGCCTTTCATGTCATTATGCATATATTGATGGAAGAAAGGATGAACTTTTGTTTACACAGATTAAGTCTATTATATGTCATTGTGCAAATAATGATGAAAAATAGAATGAATCTTTGTTTATTCCGTAGTATTGGTCTTTCCCTGATCCACATCTTTGTGCATATACAGTGTTGCTCCGTAAGTTCTCTTATGTCGAGCATGGACAATTGAATTGATCATTTTTGTGGCTAATTCAATTGTGATTTTTGGAAACAAATTCATGTTTTCATGTGATTTGATTATGTCCAAAGAAATCCTTCTTTTATCGTAAAAGTAAGGTTTCTCTTGTTGTTCTTTCGGGAATGACATTTTATGGGGGAGAGTTCTTTTTGAACTTGTGATTAATTGCAAAATCTTTGTAGGGAGTGCGGCTGTGGAATATTATAGGGGTTATCTTGTATTTTTATAAACTCCTTGGTGAATGCATTTAGCTTCAGCTATATGATTGCATCTAAATAAGTTGGAATGTTATTCTCTTTTGGTCATGAAGTATTTCTATGAAAATTTCATGAGGATACCATTAGTTTTCGTACCTTTGCCAATTTATATTGACAAAAAGGGGTAGAATTAATGTATAGTTTCATACTACAAATACATATGGTTTACGGATCATTATGTAAGGGGGAGTGATTTTCATGTTGATATGAAGTAGTGACTAAGGGGGGTTGATACATATCACCATAGTATTGTTGTCAAAGTTGTGATACAATTGAACTTTGATGATGTGTAATGATACTATGACATTGTATAACAATGATTGAGAGCAACTGTTTTCTCATTGTTATCGCCATGGATCTTCAACAACTATGATGATGAGTTGAACACGTTTAGAATCATGGATTACTTGGAAGTGACGAAGATTTCGAGTCGTGTTGAATATGCCAAGGAGATCAAGCATTTGGATGAGAAGCTACAAAGTTTTATTTATTTTGTAATCCATATGTATTGATAGTTTTATCACTAAAATTGACAAAGGGGGAGATTGTTAGAGCACTGCTCGGTCGAACTCGCATGCGTTGCTATCTCAAGTATGTTTTTCAATGTTAGTGATCAAAACTATAAGTCTTGATTTCTAGTCTACTTACAGATGTCTCGGACTAGGACATAGATTGTGTAGTTGAGCGTTAGACTTCACGGTGTTCATCATTTGAAGACGAAGAACTACTAAGGAGAGCTTGTGGAACTTCATCAACAAAAGGTATGTGGAGACTGAAACTCATCTATCACTTGGAAAGTTTATTTCTACTCTATCTCATATATTGAGACATAAGTCGTGTTATGATATAGTTTTCTATTATACACATTTGAGATTTCGAGCTGAGTATAACTCGCTTACATGTTTCTCGGAATATATGTTGGAAAGCTTTCGCTTCGACCAAATTCATCTTATATTCTTGACGCAAGTCAAAAGATGATAATTTGAAAATTTCCGAGTAACATCTATATGGTTTGTGTGATACAATCATTTGGTGTAAACTTGGAATGTTTCGTTATGATTATTTCAATAACTTGAAAATTGCTTTGATGCTAATAGTGTGTGAAAACGGCTATTGTCATCCTCTAAGAAAGTTTCAATGATTGAAATAAGAGTTTAGAACACTTAACCATTATTGGATATGACATGTTGTGTACTCTTGCACATATGTAATCCATGTCCGGGAACCATAGTATGCGTACCCGTAGGCGTACCTGTTGGCTTGAGAAATCCGGGAACCTAAGTATATGTACCCGTCCGTGTACTTGCGTAAGGTTCATGTCCGAATATTTCTGCTGGGATTGGAAGTACGCGTACCCGTTTGCATACTAGCGAAACCCAATCTTGGTCCGGGTATTTCAGGTATGCGTACCCGTTGCATACTTGAAGGTTAAAGTTCTAAATCGGTTGTGTACATGAACTTAAACATTTACTCCCTCCGTTTCAAAAAGACTGTCCTCTATTCCATTTTAGTCAGTTTAAAAATTGTGTCCAGCTTCTGTTTATAGTCATATATTTCCAATAAACTCTCTTATATACCCTTAAATTTTTTAAATTCGTAAATTCATTTTTAACCGGACCCGATCTAAACTATTAACGAGATTGTATAATTAAGGAAACAAATATATCCTTCATTCCTTTTAAGAAAATATATATTTGGCTCCAAAAATTAAATTACTTATAAAGTTTATACTTAATAAATTTGATATCTTTTAATTTTCCTTTTATATTTCGTATTTATATTTATAAACCTCATAACAACTTTAGGTTAGTTTTTATTGCTAGCATTTTGATTAATATAAAATTGGTAAGTAACTAAGGGTAGTCAAGTAAAATATTATGGTCTCCTTAATATTCTGACAATGTCAAACCGGACAATCTTTTTGAAACGGAGGGAGTATATAATATGGAATGCAATCTTTGCAAACCGTGGCTATAATATTCATGAATTGATTCGAGTGAATCAAACCGATTTTGCTTCAATTGTGTTCTTGTATACTTCTATGAAAATGTAGCAATTGAACAACTCTTTAACTAGTTTCATTTGAGTCATTTTAACTAGTTATGGTTAAGATGAATAAGGTTGATATGAGAGTGATCATATGGCTAACCTCGGTTAACTATTGTTGAGCCAACATGGTGTACACGTTTAGGTACGGTTACATAAACCTAAATGAGGGTAAATTTCATTTGTGTGTAACAAGATAAGATCGATCTAACGGTTGAAAGATATTAGCTTGGTTGAATCAGGTTTTTCATCTAACAGTGTGTATTGAATGCTTTGTTACTAAGGTAACTTCGATTACAAACCCTGATTTGAAAACTATATAAAGGAGAACTCTAGCAACTGGGAAACCTAATCCCCACACTTCTGTGTGTTACTAGTTGCATAGCTAGAGTCGATTCTCCTTTAACCTTAGGTTTCTCATGATACCCTGTAGGTTAACGACTTAAAGACTTCATTGGGATTGTGAAGCCAGACCCAACTATTTTCTCTGTAGTTGTGTGATCTGATCTTGCTGCTTCTATCGTAATTGAGTGCAATCGTAAGATTGGCTTGAGATTTATATTTCCGATAGGCAAGATAGAAAAGTAGTCACAAACACCTTCGTCTCATCGTTTGTGATTCCACAATATCTTGTCTTGTTAATCGATTAAGATTATTGTGAGGTGATTGATAATACTAGGCTGTTCTTCGGGAATACAAGACTGATTTATCAATTGGTTCATGTTCACCTTGATTTATCAAAAGACGGAACAAAACTCAAAGGTATTTCTGTGGGAGACAGATTTATCTATTCCAATAGACTTTTCTGTGTGAGACAGATTTTTTTACCAAGTCTTCGACTTTGGGTCGTAGCAACTCTTGGTTGTGGGTGAGATCATCTAAGGGAATCAAGTGCGTAGTATCCTGCTGGGATTAGATACGTAAGGAACGCAACTGTACCTTGAATCAGTGTGAGATTAATTAGGGTTCAACTACAGTCCAGTCCGAAGTTCATTGGTAGTAGGCTAGTGTCTGTAGCAGCTTAATACAGTGTGGTGTTCAAAGCTGGACTTGGTCCCAGGGTTTTTCTGCATTTGCGGTTTTCCTCGTTAACAAAATTCTGGTATATGTGTTATTTCTTTTCCGCATTATATTTTATTATTTAATTGAAATATCACAGGTTGTGCGTTGTATCGATCAATTAGGAAATCCAACCTTTGGTTGTTGATTGAAATTGATTGATCCTTGAACATTGGTCTTGGTACCGTTCAAGTTACTTCTCTTATATTCAATCGGGCTCGCAAATTTCTATTTGTTGATTGCAGATTGAATTGAGAGATAGAGATATAAACTCTTGTATATACTTTTCTCTGACTGTCTAGTCGATTCTCTAGAAATTATATTGGAGTAAGTCCTCTCAGATTGCCAAACGAATTGTTGGGTGTGGTTGTCATACCCCCGCATTTTCAGATAAGATGGGTGGGGAGATTGGTACATGTTTTGAGATGGCTTTTTGTAAGAGTGATGGTTGTCTCGGGGGTCTGTTGTATGTTTTGAAAACACCTAGCTTTCCAGATATGCCAGCAAAAATATGATTTTGTTGAATAGTTGGGAACTGGGTGGTTTGCCTATTGTGATCCAAGAGTCTATCCAATTTCTTATATATTGTATAGTTCAATCTTAACCAAATAGCCTTGCTAAAAGAGCATGTTAGGAGAGTATGATCATCTGTTTCTATAAAATTTTCACACATAGTACATGTGGTGTTTATTGACAATACCCATCTTGTAATGACCCGTCCCTTCTACCGATATTGTTCCCACTTAGCCACTGCGGTTATATGGCAGTGTGGGGGTTTTTCAACGAGCATCGCTGCGGTTATCCGGAAGCAACTTCCCAGGAGGTCACCCATACCTGGATTACTCTTTCCCGAGCACGCTTAACTGGCGAGTTTTCTGCCAATTCTGGAGCCAACTGTGCTGAAAAGGCCTCGGTGTTATGAAAGGACAAATCATTACTTATATTCCATTCGGCCAACCACTGCCGAATATTGGGGTATAACAATACCACCACCTTAAATTGGATCCCTCGGCTATGGAATATATTTTCAATCCCAGATATCTGACGTTTCCTGCTCCTCATGAGACAAGCACCTGGACCAACCCCGTCCAACGTACCTTCCCACCCTCGACAGATGACCCATCGTCGGCTTTGATACCATTTGTAATGACTCGTCCCTTCTACCGATATTGTCCCCACTTAGCCACTGCGGTTATCTGGTAGTATGAGGTTTTTCAACGGGCATCGCCGGCGGTTATCCGACAGCAACTTCCCAGGAGGTCGCCCATCCCTGGATTACTCCCGTCTGAGCACGCTTAACTGCAGAGTTTGAAAAGGCCTTGGTGTTAGGAAACGACAAATCGTTACTTATATTCCAGTCGGCCAACCACTGCCGGATATCGTGGTATTACACATCTTCCCACTAAATTGCTAACCGGTAGGATACCAATATAGCATTTCCACACGAAGAACGAATACGAGGTAGGATGTTCAGGTCCCAAATTTTCTTCCAAATCGGATTTGGAGTCATAGTTTGAGCCATGTTGTTCGAGTCTCATATATACTTGAACTCTCCAAACTCACCGTGAAGCCCAAATATAGACCAGGGAAATCCTGAGATATCTTGGTCTCTGTTTTAGGAAATAAACGTGAAAAATCCCTTATTCGTCGAATTAAATCCCACTAGCAAGCGTGTTTTGATGTAACAATCCATTCCAAGTCCAATTCCAGCAAAATGTGCGATCAAATATTCATAAAAATCAACCCAACAAGTTATACAGGTGAAAGAAGTTCTTCCCGCCAACATAATATTCAAAAGGGAGAAGAAGGTGGGTGCCCTGAAACCAATATGCGGGTGCTGTTAACCACAAGGTGTAAATAATAATTCAGGGGTGGCCTTAGCCAAATTCCCGGGACGCCCTTATCAATTGTTCGAGTGCCTTTATAAATTCTCTGGGTGCTTCCAACATACTTCTGGAGTGCCTTTAACACATCTTCTGGGTGCCTTTAGTACTTTCTCCTAGGCAGTGCAAATACCACTTTTCGAGCCAATTTCTCCGTAAAAGCTTATTTCTCCTAAAACACCTACAAAGACATAAAAAGTCATAATAAATACAAAATCGAGCCCTAACAATACATACAATTGAGATCATATTAGACACATTTATGTGTCTATGAAATACCCTCAAACTTATTATTTTCTAGTCCTCGAGCAAACCTAACCTAGAAAATAAAATCCTAACTTACTGTCGTAGGCGTCGATTGCACTTAGCTTGTGCAACAAGCCTTTAAACCTCTAGGTGCCCCTAGTGGCCGAGTTATAGTCTTGGAAGGGTTAACAAGAGGTATACCCACAAAACCTTTACTCCAAACCATAACTATCTATTTAGAACCTTGGAACGACACTGAAGAATCTCCTTGGTTGGCATACTCTCATTGACCATAGGAGGAAGTAACTTGATGCGAAATTCTAATTGTTGTACACGAGTTTGCACTCACATACTAAAATTCATATATAAGTCACAAATCTCTACTCAGATAGTCACATCCATTCTCGGAATCAAACAAATCACATGAATAGGTTATGAAGATGGATATAGAGAAAAACATAGATGGTTTACGATGTTGACTAAGGTGAACGATGTTTCCCATATTTGTATGAAGGTTACTGCCAAGATGAACCTATCCTAATGGACTGAGGTACTGGGCTAAACTAATATCAACACAACTGGCATATACAAGGGAACCAGTGGCCGATAATCCTAATTATAGATCAACTCAGTTGGCATATACAAGGGAACCAATAGTCGATTTTATTGAATAATTTATTCCGGTCGGTCTGATGGTCTTTTTTTTTTTGTAAATCAATCACTCTATTTCACCTTAGCAAAGGTAACAATTCGATGCGTGTGTGCCACCAAATCACTTAGAGAACCATATTTTCAAGAAAACAAAATAAAAACAGAAGGTGAAAAGGACTCAACAAGATATGGCGAAACTACCATATTATTTCTAACACCTGAGCTCTGTGATTTTATGAATAAACTATATTATTGGTTTCATCAACTTCTACAACCAAGATGCTTTCATCCACTTAGATTGGTCAGTGTTATCCTTAATTGACACGAATTTCTAGGCTCTGGAGTGTAATGATGCAACTAAAAAGTTTCTCACATACCCCAAACTTAAATCTAACATTGTCCTCAATGTTCTAAAGATGAAATTAAAAGCATGAAAAAGGGGAAATTATTACCATTTGATGAAAATGAGTTAAGGAAGGATATTACTGTGTTGCATGAGCATGGGTTACCTCCCAAGAAGTTCTAAGTTTAACGTCTTCAGCAAGACATAAGAAAGAATTAATCACCTCATATCATAAATCAATAGTCGGAACAATTGTGGGCCATCTGTATCAAAAAGTGTTATCACAGATAAAAGGAAACACGCTAAGAAAATGAATAAACATATCACACCCTTGTCTAGTTTCCTGCTTAAGACAACTACATCTAGTTTTGGTTCAGATTCTATAAAAGGGTATAAATAAATTTGTTTGGGATTGCGTTCCTCATAGGCAAGATCCGAATGATTAGGTTGTGGAGTCCGGAAAAACTTAGAAGCACATAATAATAACCTGAATAATTGAGGATCCTCAAAGTCAATCATATTTGACTAACACAGTTGACCACAATGAGAGTGGTGGTCATTTTTGAGCAAATGTGTCGATTCTAATCTCCTAAAGTACTTAGTCTTAGTCTCAAAACTTAATAATTGACACATTCAAATTCATACGTTCCCACATTTGGAAGAAAATTTTTTGGTGAGAAAACGAATTCAATCTCGGTATCATAGCCTGGGTAAACCACATCAATCAGAGGATGGGTTTCTAACAACTGAACTTATTCTTGGACATCATTAGGTTCGGGAGAGCTTATATAAAGGTAATTGGGTACAATGGTTGAGGTACATATATTAAGTACCAAGTGAGGGATATTTCTAAGAGATAAAGCTAAGGCACGAGGAAAATGATAATCACCTCCAAACTTGGAGTTTTGGGTGTCTCTAGATAGACTAGCTACAATTTCCATAATTTCTAGATCATCGTAATCCTGAAAATAGTCAATTGCTTTTTATAGGTTATACTCAGGTGATACATCCTCACACATATTTAAAAGCTCTACGAGTTCATCTTCTTCGTGTAAGACTATCGTTTCTAAATCCTTGGACTCTAAAACAGCCTTCTCTGGATAAACCCGTTCATCTAAAAAATCATCGGCTTCGTAATAAAAAGGAAATACCACATCATCTAAAGAAGTGTTATCTCTAGTCAAATCCCCGTCCTTTCTTATAGGTGAATAATCATTAAAATTATCGAGATTTGAACCAGAAATAACACTATCATTATAAATCTCAATTGGAGTAACAAATTCCTGATCATTATGCATATATGTCAGATTCTTCATCAACATTATCCTCATCATAATCATCGTTATAATAACATGAAAATGGTCGAACCTCATCTAAACAAGTAGTGTTACCAATTCTAACCTCGTCATCTTGATTGTATGAATATCTATCTACATTCTCAAGGCTAATATTGGAAATTAAGATTATTTCGAGCAGTTCTTTTCTGGGCCTCTAACAAAAGCTTCTGAGTCGACTCACATGACTTCCTTATGGTATCCTGTGTAAAAGGTTCACTCATGAGTGCAGTTTGTTGATTCATTTCTAACACAAACCTATTTGCATTCTCAGTTGACTACTTGAGAAACTCTTCTAGAGGAAGAATGGGAGCAGAAGGATCATAATAAGGACTAGTTTTCAACAGTTTCATTATATTTTCCAAAGACGAGGAACTAGTGCTATAATATTCCTTATTTTCTTGCTCGTATGGCCGGTGCATGTGTGGATAGTAATTGGGCTCACCATGGTTTGAGCCATAACCTTCAAAAGGTTGATGTTCCCAACCACTATTCACACTATGGTCAAAGTTGTAACGTCCATTTTGAAAATAAGTCAAATATTCATTGTATTGGCTACTGCAATACTAGTTCAACATATTCTATAGTGCATGTGCAAATGCAGGATTGATTAAAAGAGGTAAGCTCAGGTTACCACAAAAAAAATATACCTACAATCGAAGACTGGTCAAAGGTACGAGGCTGAGGTTTGTGGAATTTCAGCTGGTAACACCCATCAGGCCCACGATACCGGGTTCAGCTTACTATTCCACGAGTTTTCCTAAACTCGGTAGTCTGACGATGCAATTGGTGTGTGCACACGTGTGTTTTCAAAGCCTCAACACAAGAAAAACCCATTGACAGGGGATTCGTGGGTGGAAAGAATTTTACCTCCCATACCAGACGGGCGACGAATCGGTTGTAGTCGACTCAAGCCACCAACTCCTATGTCAGTGTACAAACCCGAGGGTCCGAAAAAGTATCGTAACTGTCATCCTTCCCTGCAGTAGTTTATATTTAATTTTAACCCTTGCTTAAGGTTTAAAAATAATAATGTCCAAAAGCCCCAAAAATAAAGTCCAAAAAGTGTCCCAAAATAAAAAGAAAAACAAATACAACAACCCTAATACAATTTTCTAAAAACAAAAATCTAATAAAAAAAATGTTCTTCACTCCTTTTGGATTCTTCTTTTCTTTCCTTCTTTGTCTTTGCTTTCCTTTTATAGCGATCTTTCTTTCCTTGTAGCTTCACTCCAAATCTGAAAAGAATCAATCATCAGGGGTTAGCCTAGTTGGCCATGAGCCTGACTCTCAAGTAGGAGGTCAGCGGATCGAGTCTTCGCTCACGAGTTTGGAGATCTCATGAAATACTCCTCTTATGTAAATCTAGTTTAATTTAAGTTGTTAGTGTATCTTCTTTCCTATTAAAAAAAACTGAAAAGAATCGAAAAATACCAAAAGCGTAAAAGAGAACAAAAGATCTAAAAAAATAAAATGAAAATGAAAATAAATCTAAAACCTAAATACAAGTCTGCGTCGGTGGCGCCAAAAATTGATGTAGTTTTGAAGTGGTAAGTAAAGATTCGTTCAACTCAGACTTGATGGGATTCGATTTCAGACTTAATAAATAGAAAACACTAAAAATAAAGAAAATATGTATACAGAAGATTGTCATAATATCGAGAGGTACTGAGACTTAGGATTCCAGCAATTCTCATAAGCTCCAATAACAATTATTGACTCATTTCTTTGCCAAAAGTAGATTTTTGAAAGTAATGACTGTAAATCTAAAGCATGGGACATCAAAACACTTAACCTAAGCATGACTGATAGGCACATTTATGTGTCTATTTTCATCTCGATTTTCGTATTGTTAGTACCCATTTTTGTACTTATTATGGAGTTTTGTGTATTTGCAGGTATTTTTGGGAAATAAACATTTTTGGAAAACTCGACTCGAAAAGTTGCTAAAGGCATCTCCGGAGGACATTTTCTAAAGGGACTCCCACTTTGGATAAGGGGCAAACCTGGGCACCCCCAAAACAGCTGCTATCGGAACCCCTACTCTGGATAGGGGGCGACCACCTTTCTTCCCAAATTCAAATTTCAAATTGGCGGGAAAATAGTGCAGACGCAGGCATATTTAGGGTTGGAGTTTTGTATGATTTGTATGGAGATTCAATGGCTTATTTTCGTTGGAATGGACCTGTTAGAGCCTAACAGGGTTGGTGTGTATGTTTGGATCGAGTATTTTAGGCTGGACAACCGTGTTGGAGCGAAACAGAGGAGGTGGAAGTTTATCGAAGTTCTGTTGATGACTAGGAGCAGATTAGTCGGAGTTTGACGTGGAGATGGATTGGGGTTCACTTGATTAGTCAAAACAGGGTTGGTACCATCTGTAGATTCGAAAAAATAGGCATCAATCTTCGGTTTGGATAAAACAGGGCACTGGTTATTCGTGGAAGTTTCTTGGTTATATTTGTGGAAGTTAAGTGTTGTGAAGGAAGGATTTACTCTCTGGGATTCGTATCTTTCAGTTTTGGGAAGATTTTACAATTCATAAGCCGCGTAAAGAAGATTTGGAAGAGAAGAAAATTCTGAGTATTACTGCGGAAGAAAAGAGTTATTTTTGGGACTTCACTTGCTTTCTACGGGACATGCTGGCTATATATAGGTTGATGAGAGGTCAAGGAGGGGGTACGTACACTTTGGGGGAAGTTTAGAACATAACAGAGCATAAAAAAAACCAAGTTGCAGAAATACAGGCGAGAGGAAGAAGAAGAACAGAGAACAACACGAAAGGAGAGTCGCAGAATCCATGGCCTTTTCTTTCAAATTCCATACCTTTTGCCACAACTTCTGTAATAATTATTTAGAGTTCTGTTAAGGCTTCTCTGTAACAGCGAGGTTTGTAACAATTATATATGTTACAAACTCAACTGCTTTAGACCTTTTCATCCTTTAATCAACTTTTGGGCTATAAACATGTATTTTGAGCAAGTGATTAATATGAGGAGCTAAACCCCTTTGCTGAGGCGACGAAGGAAGCCATTTTTCCAATTACTATGTGGTAATTTTTATTTAATTAATTTTTGCAATCTCTTTTATGATTATTTCGATGAATTGAAATTGAATACATGATTCTGATTAAGTGGTTGTGTTCTCAATTGATGGGTCATGCTTAGGTTAAGTCTTTTGATGGTCCATGTTTTCGATTTACAACTATTGTTTTGATAATCTACTTGTCTAGGAGAAAATATTAGCATCACTTTAAACGTAAAGAGTTGCATGAATATTGATTAGATTAAATCACATAAAAATTGGAGATTGGTGGAATCCCGAGTCTCAGTGCTTTTAAAATCTTAATAACAACATCGTCTTGAGTTTTATAGTTTTATTTGAATCTAAAAATCATCCTTTACAAGTCTGAGTGAACGACATCTTTCTTACCACTTTACAACAACTTTCAAAATCACATCAATTTTTGGCGCCGCCGACGCGGACTTGTCTTTAGGTTTAGGTTTTAGAATTTCTTTTTTTAGTTTTTATTTAGTTTAATTAGAATTTTGTTTTATTTTTATTATTTTCTTTGATTTTACTATGGGTATTTTTGCTTTTGTTGTGCAGGTTTTGCTTGACACGAAAGGTGAAAAGTTGGACTTGCCATAAAAGGAGAAAGCCGAAGATTTTATTTTTTAAGGACTTTTATTTTTGGTAGTTTTTCTTTTTTTTGGACTTGTAATTTTCTTTTACTTTTTTGTGTTTATTTTTAGTAATTTATTTATTAAAAAAAACACACTTGCACACACCAATTACATTTTCGTCCGGCACCGATTTTAGGGAAAACAAGTGGTTTAGTACGGTCAACCCTCTGGGTGTTATCATCTGAAACACTACAAACCTCAGTCTCGTACCTTTGGGTATATTTTGTTGTAGTAACCCAAGCCTACCTAAATTAGTTAGCCCAGCATTTGCATGTGCACAGTTTTTGGTTGAATTCTTGTATGCCAGAACGTAAGAGAGACGCTCTATGACGGTTTATGCGTGAAAAACCTAGAAGTGATATTTTAGGAAACAAGAGTCTTGATTACCTTAGTCTAGAGATTCCTATTTTTGAACGTCCTGATTTTACTGAGGGGAGAATCCCTATTACTCAGGTAGAGCCAGAAATGGCAACTTTGAAAGCCTTGTTAAATCCTACTAGGACTACTCGTCCCTCGTGTATCAGGTTAGCAGAAATTGAAGAAAATTATGAACTTAAACCTGGAACCTTACAGATGCTCCCGATCTTTTTAGGGTAAGAAAATGAAAACCCCTATTTCCATGTTAGGGACTTTGAGGAAATTTGTAGTACCCTAAATATTACAAACCTTGATGATGATGCTTTGAAACTTAGGTTATTCCCTTTTTCCTTGAAAGATAAAGCTAAATCGTGGCTATATAGTTTGGCTTCCGGGTCAATCGAAACATATGAACAACTTACATCTGCCTTTTTGAACAAGTTTTTCCCTAGGCACAAAACATCGTCTATTAGGACGGAAATCTACAAGTTTTCTCAACAAGAGGGTGAATTTTTGTGTAGGTATTTGGAAAGGTTCAATGATTTATTAGCCCAATGTCCTCATCAAGGTTTAGAAAAGATTAGGTTAGTTCAGATCCTTTATGAGGATTTAGATTATTCCACTACAACCATAGTGGAATCTATGTGTACGGGTGGGTTTGAAAACAAAACAGTTGATGCAGCGATGACATTTTTGAATGAAATCGCCGAAAAGACCCAACAATGGGAAAATAATAAGGAACCCCAGAAAAAAATTCTTCTAGGTAGAGGAAACATTAATAGGGTAGAAGGAGTCTATGAATCATATGTCAAAATTGCAGCAATAGCTAAAAGGTTATAAGCTTTAAAAGTGGGTCATACTAGTAGTCGAGTGGAGCCTTTTTTGGAAGGCCAGATTATGGAAGAGCAAGCCAATGCTCTTTATAATAACACTAGATTCGATAATTCTCAGAAGTTCGACCCATATTAAAAAACTTATAACCCTGGTTGGAGAAACCATCCGAACCTTTCATGGTCTAAGGGCCAGAGCCAAGGTCAGTTTAGTAATTCTAATGATCCCCCAGGTTTTGGCTATACTAAGAATCCTTCAGGACAAGCTCAGTTTCAAAATCAGTACGATAAGAAAATTTTAAGTCTAGAGGAAACTCTCGCCTCGTTTATTCGAAACAATGAAAAGATGCACCAATCACTTTCACAAAGTGTAGAAGTTAGTAACAGGATAGGGAAAGAAAATAGTCAAGCTATTGCCGAGTTAAAAACACAGGTTAGTCTGATAACTGAGTCCTTGAGAGAAAAAGGTAGGTTCCCTAGTCAAACACAACCCAACCCTAGAGGAGTTCATGAAGTAGGCGCAAAACCATCACATCAGTTGAATTCAGTTAGAAACCTTAGGAGTGGCAGAGTAGTAGACAATCAGGTAACCATGCCCGATAGTGAGCATACTGTAGTACACCCCTCGGGACCATCCATAGCTGAGGGGACTGATAAAATCTCTGATGATGCCAATTCGGTTCCTGAGAGGCCCTATTTTATGCCTAGAGCCCCATTTCCACAGTTACTAGTACCAACAAAGAGTGAATCCAACTTTAATGACATAATGGAGGTTTTTAAGAAAGTTACCATAAATCTTCCGCTATTAGAAGCAATTAGGCAGCTGCCGGCTTATGCCAAGTTCCTTAAGGATATGTGTACGCGAAAGCGAAAGCTTAGTGTCCCTAGAAAATCCTTTTTAGCTAGTCATGTAAGTTCGATCATTCAGGTATAAAGGCCCAGGTGCGCCTACCATTGCTTGCACGATAGGAAAACACAGGGTAGAAAAAGCTTTACTCGACTTAGAAGCTAGTGTAAACTTACTTCCATACCATGTGTACTTACATCTAGGACTTGTTGAATTGAAACCTACCAAGATAACACTGCAGTTAGCTGATAGGTCTGTTAAAATTCCTCGTGGTGTGATAGAGGATGTTCTTATTGAGGTCGAGAAGTTTATTTATCCTGTGGATTTCGTGGTCTTAGATAGCCAACATGTCCCTGACCCAGAGAACCAGATACCTGTAATTTTAGGTCGCCCATTTTTAGCTACATCTAATACGATCATTAACTGTCGAAATGGTATAATAATCTATCTTTTGGTAATATGACTATTGAGCTGAATATTTTTAATGTTAATAAGCTAGATGACACGTGGATCGAAGAGGTTGATAGACACTTTTTTGTGTCTAATTTGATCTCAATACTATATATTGTTGGCACTCGATTTTGTACTAATTTTGGTGTTTTGTGTGTTTGTAGGTATTTTTGGGAAATAAATATTTTTGGGAAATTCGGCTCGAAAAGTTGATAAAGGCACCCTCGGAGAACATTTGCTAAACGGACCCCTGCTTTGGATAAGGGGCACCTCAGTTGGGCACCTGCTATTCGCATCCCCAGTTTGGTTAGGGGGGCACCATCGTCATCGTTCAAATTTCCATTTTGGCGGGAAAACTGTCTGTGATACTGGCAGAATTATGGTTCACCTTTTGGACGCAATTTTATGAGACTCAATAGATGATATTGCATGGGAAGACTTGATTGAGCATAACAAGCTTGGTTTGGGTCTTTGAGTCGATTGGATTTGGCTAGTTAACTCGTGTTGAAGTCAACAGGGGAGTACGTGAGCAGCTGAGATATTCACGGGATTTCAACCTAGTTAGACGTACGCTGCTCGCGTTTGGATATCACTTGGTCTCTGCAGAAGCGTGGAGAAGTTAAATAAGGAAGATTCAGAAGCTGTAGATGCGTGAAGATTTAAAACAGGGAAGAAAATTTCCGTATCTTGCATGGGAGTATTCGTTATTGACTTGCAGGATTATTCAGAGTTATGAGGATATATTCTCGGTCATAATGGGTGTATATAGGCTTATGGGATCACATAGAAGGATTATGGAGTGATAGGGGCGCGAACAGAGAGTTGAGGATGGAGAAAAATCAAGTTGCAGAGACGAACCAGTTCTGTTGGTGAAGAAGAACACGAAGAACATAAGACCATAGAAGACAGTCGTATTTCAACAGTACCAGCGACACTTCATAGTTATCGTTCTCTGTAACAGTTTGGTTTGTAACAAATATAATTGTTACAAACCCGGTTTTTATTAATTTTCTCCTATTTTCATTATTGTGAATACCTTTTTGAGCAATGAAAAACTCCTTTGAGTGTGTTTCTACCATGCGGAGCTAGAACCCATCTCTGAGACGACGGGGGAAGACGAATTTCATACATGAGTAAAATTATTTAATTCTTTTTAAGACTTTTGCATTGATTTTAATTGAAATATGATTTGAATTAATTGGTTGTCATTTAATTTGATGAGGTATGCTTAGCCTAAATGTTTTGATACATCATGCTTAGGATTTACAACCAATCTTTTGAGAATCTACCTTGTCAAAACCAGAGTCCATGTTAATTTTATCTATTGAGCTTTATTTGTTGAGAATAAATAAATTGAACCCTATGTTATGAATTCGACGAAATCCTAGTCCCAATAACTCTCTTCATCCTGTGACAAATATTTTGTACATATTTTCTTCTTTTTAGTATTTTTTATATGTAAGCCTAGAATCAATCTCAATAAAGTCCGAGTGAACGACAACCTTTTTACCACTTTCTAAAATTCGATCAATTTTTGGCGCCGCCGACGCGGACTTGTGTATAGATTTGTTTTTAGGTTTTATTTTTATTATTTTTGTTCTTTTTTACGCCTTTTGGTATTTCTTATTTGTTTTCAGATTTGGAGCTGAGCTAAAGAAAAAGGGAGAAAGTGCTGAAAACAAAAGCGAAGCCAAAGAAGGAAAGAAAAGAGGAATCCAAAAGGAGTGAAGAAGAAGATTTTGTATATTATTTTATTTTATTTTTTTAGAAACTGTAATTAAGGTTTTTGTTTTTGTAATATCTTATTTTTGGACATTTATTTTTTATTTTCTTTCGGACATTGAACTTTGGGACTTTATTTTTTTTAAAAAAACCCTACGGAAGGGTAGTTTTAAATATAAACTGTGTGCAGAGAAGGACGGCGATTACGATATCTCCTCGGCCCCTCGGGTTCATACATGACATAGGAGTCGTGGCCCGAGTCGACTTCAACGGTTCATCCCCCGTCTGGAACAGGAGGTAAGAATTCTAAACATCCGCGAATCCCCTGTCAGCGGGTTTACTGGATGATTTTGTATGCATATATGTTGAGGACCCGAACTCGGATTTATTTTTCTAGTAAAGGGAAAAGCCTGGCCATATCAAGATAAGGACTCGGATTTCATCACCGTTTCCTTCTTGCCCGCCTTAGGAACACGTAACCTACGCGAACCTAAGCCTTAAAATACTGACTAGAACGAGACTGATAGGGTAACGAGCTTAATAGGAAAGTCATTCGAAAAATATTGGTTACTCTTTTAAGCATACTTCGAAGTTCATGATGGTTTCTGTGAGTTGAATGCGTGACTGCGCCGCCTTGTAATGCCGGTGAGGCCTTGGGTATCAAAGCTCCACTGAGCTTCCTTCGCCTCTATTCAACTTACTTTAACTCGGATTGATTCCAGAGGGGTTTGCTCAAATTGTAACGAATTCCCTTTCGAAGGATTAGAAGCTGGTCTAGAAATAATCTAAGGGAGCCATCATGCTTTTTGTTTTCTAGATAAAATAGGCTTGTTGTGGTCGAGTCAGCCTTGTTTGTTCTTGTGTAGAATTCCCTTGCAGTTAGGATGTCAAACTGGTATTATAATAGCCATCACAATGAATATGAATATCCAACTGAACACTATGGACATCACTCTTTTTATGACCATAGTGTGAATAATGGTTGGGAACGCCAACCTTTCGAAGGTTATGGGTCATACCATGGTGAGCCCAATTACTATCCACACGTGCATCGGTCATTCGAGCAAGAAAATTATAGTAATAGTTCTTCGTCTCTAGAGGATACAATCAAACTTTTGAAAAGTAGCCATTTAATGATCCTTCTGTTCCTATTCCTTCTCTAGAAGAGTCCCTCAGGGATTTAGCTGAGTCGACACGTAAGTTAGCTGAATCGACTTATAAGTTAGTTGAGGTGAATACGTAGTTATGGACGAAAGGACTGCAACAACAACTGAGTCTTTAGAAGATATCCTCAATAGATTAAATCAAAACTTAGATCCAACACTAAGGGAACTTTCTTTGGAAGAGACCCTTGAGAGGATAGCTGAGTCGACACGTGGACTTGAGTTAGATACGAACGAAAATATTACTCGAAATAACTTGAATTGCCAATATAGTGTATCCAATAATACCCTTGAGAATGAACATAGTTATTCACATAATCAAGATGACGAGGTTAGAATTGGTAACACTACTTGTTTAGATGAGGTTCAACCATTTTCATATTATTATAATGATTATGATGTGGATAGTGTTGATGAAGAATTTGAATTTTTCACGCATAGTGATCAGGAATTTGTTACCCCAATTGAGATTTATAATGACAGTAATAATTCTGGTTCAAATCCAAATAATTTTAATAATTATTCACCTATTCAAAATGATGAGGATTTGACTAGAAGTATCCCCGTTTTAGACGATGTAGTATTTCCTTTTTACGAAGCCAATGATAGTCTTGGGGAACGAGTTTATTCTGAGAATATTGATTTAGAGTCTAGAGATTTAGAAACATTAGAATTAGAAAAATAAAATGAACTCGATGAGATGAGTGAGGATGAACCCGACTTAGAAGAATCAATTGACCATTTTCAGGAATCTGATGACCTTGAAATTAGGGAAGTTGTGACTAGTCTTTCTAGAGATACTGAAAACTCTAAGTTTGGGGGTGATTATTATCCATGTGCTTTAACTCTTAGAAAGGTCCCTCACTTGGGACTTAACATATATGCCTCAATCATTTTACAAGATTATCCTCATACACGTTTTTCCGAACCTCATGTTGTCCATAAGGAATTTCAGTTGTTAGAAACCCATCCTCTGGTTGATGTGGTTGACCCAGGCTATGATACCCAGATTGATTTTATATTCCCACCAAAAACTTTTATTCCAATTGTGGGAACGTTTGAATTTGAAATGTGTCCGTTATTGAGTTTTGAGACTAAACCTAATTACTTTAGGAGATTAGGGTCAACACATTTGTTTAAGGAACACCACCACTCTCACTGTGGTCAGCTGCGTAAGTCAAATTTGATTGACTTAGAGGATCCCCAGTTATTCAGGTTAATTTTATGTGCTTCTAAATTCTTAGTTGAGTATTTCCAGACTCTAGAACCTGAACATTCGGATCTAACGTATGAGGAAATGCAGTCCATGAAAATATTTTATCTAGACCCAGTTATATAACCTGAACCTGAACCTGAACCACAGCTAGATGTAGTTGTCTTAAACAGGAAACTAGACAAGGGCGTGCTTTATTCGTTAATTTTCTTGGGATGTTGCAGATTCCTTCTACTTGTGATAGCCATATTTGGTTTTGGCGATGCGCAGTTATTCCGGCTATTACTTTATGATTCTATAAGGTAACTAATCCTTTCTTTGTCTGGCTGAAGACTTTAAACTTAGCACTTCTTGGGAGGTAACCCAATATTCATGCGACACGGTAATATCTTTCCTTATCTCTTTTGGTTCAATTGGTAACAGTTTCTCCTTGTTCATGCTTTTAATTTCATCTTTACAACATTGAGGACAATGTTAGATTTAAGTTTGGGGGTACGGGAGAAACTTTTTAGTCGCATTTTTGAAACTTCTAGCGTCACATAGTATCCGGTTAGCTAAGTTTATATATTGTTTCTCACCGAAAAGATAGAAATTGGAATGCTAGAGATAACAATCTTTTGAGACATTAGAGAAAAAGACATTGAGATCTTTGAAATTCAGGAGAGAACTTGTTCCTTTTAGAGGGTAACCGTGATGGACCTAACCATCCATGATGGAAAGGAAAGTAGGTCAGGAAATAACAGAAAGACAAAGCAACCTCACAATGTAGTCTTAGTTACTGGATTATGTCTCTCTCTCAGTAGAAACTTATCATCATCAACAAGCGACGCGACATCAAAATCTATGAAGAAAGTTGAAGACGTTTAAGGTTTAGAAGCAACAATAGAAAAGAATAATTCAAAAATCAAAGTTGAAGACTTAGTTAAAAGAAGTTATAAGAGCAAATGATATAAGTTGTTGGAATTCATGATACCAAGACATCACAAGTTGCGATGATCCAAGTCCTTCTCTCATGGCCATGTAAATTTTTGTCTTGTACTTTTTGTGTCAAAAAAAAAAAAAAAAAAAAAAAAAAAAAAAATTTTTTTTTTTTAAAAAAAAA